>NC_056434.1:79717855-79810672 GCF_018296145.1 Oncorhynchus tshawytscha
ATCTACTGGGTGACAGTCCACAGTTTGCAATCACAGCAGCAAGATTTGTGACCTGTTGCCACGAGAAAAGGGCAACCAGTGAAGAACAAACACCATTGTAAATACAACCCATATTTATGCTTATTTATTATCCCTTGTGTACTTAACCATTTGTACATTGTTAAAACACCGTATATATACATTATATATACATAATATGACATTTGTAATGTCTTTGTTGAAATGTCTTTATTGTAATGTATTTTTTAATTGATTTATTTCACTTTTGTATATTATCTACCTCACTTGCTTTGGCAATGATAACACATGTTTCCCATGCCAATGAAGCCCCTTGAATTGAATTGAGAGAGAGAGAGTAATATAATGATCCTGCTGCCCACTGTAGTAGAAGGGGAGCCAGGTAACTGATCAATTTTATGAGAGAAGAGAGGAAAGACAGAAAAGGAGTTTGATGATTGCAGCATGACATAGTGTCTCTAGCTTCCCTTCCATTCCCTCTCTGTTGCAGCATGACATAGTGTCTCTAGCTTCCCTTCCATTCCCTCTCTGTTGCAGCATGACATAGTGTCTCTAGCTTCCCTTCCATTCCCTCTCTGTTGCAGCATGACATAGTGTCTCTAGCTTCCCTTCCATTCCCTCTCTGTTGCAGCATGACATAGTGTCTCTAGCTTCCCTTCCATTCCCTCTCTGTTGCAGCATGACATAGTGCATGTCTCTAGCTTCCCTTCCATTCCCTCTCTGTTGCAGCATGACATAGTGTCTCTAGCTTCCCTTCCATTCACCCTCTGTTGCAGCATGACATAGTGTCTCTAGCTTCCCTTCAGTTTCCTCTCTGTTGCAGCAGGACATAGTATCTCTAGCTTCCCTTCAGTGTCCTCTCTGTTGCAGCATGACATAGTATCTCCAGCTTCCCCTCAGTTCCCTCTCTGTTACAGCATGACAAAGTGCAGAGGTATTCAACTCTTACCCTACGAGGTTCGAAGCCTGCTGATTTTCTGTTCTACCTGATAATTAATCGCACCTGGTGTCTCAGATCTAAATCATTTCCTAAATCGAGGGCAACAATGAATAAATGCAGTGGAACTGGCTTCCAGGTCCAGAGTTGAGGGACATAGTGCACTATGTCTCTAGCCTCCCTTCAGTTTCCCCTCTGTTGCAGCATGACATAGTGCATGTCTCTAGCTTCCCTTCAGTTTCCTCTCTGTTGCAGCATGACATAGTGCTTGTCTCTAGCTTCCCTTCAGTTTCCCCTCTGTTGCAGCATGACATAGTATCTCTAGCTTCCCTTCAGTTTCCTCTCTGTTGCAGCAAGACATAGTGTCTCTAGCTTCCCTTCAGTTTCCTCTCTGTTGCATCATGACATAGTATCTCTAGCTTCCCTTCAGTTTCCTCTCTGTTGCAGCATGACATAGTATCTCTAGCCTCCCTTCAGTTTCCTCTCTGTTGCAGCATGACATAGTGCATGTCTCTAGCTTCCCTTCAGTTTCCTCTCTGTTGCAGCATGACATAGTATCTCCAGCTTCCCCTCAGTTTCCTCTCTGTTGCAGCATGACCTAGTGCATGTCTCTAGCTTCCCTTCAGTTTCCTCTCTGTTGCAGCATGACATAGTATCTCCAGCTTCCCTTCAGTTTCCTCTCTGTTGCAGCATGACATAGTATCTCTAGCTTCCCTTCAGTTTCCTCTCTGTTGCAGCATGGCATAGTGCATGTCTCTAGCTTCCCTTCAGTTTCCTCTCTGTTGCAGCATGACATAGTATCTCCAGCTTCCCCTCAGTTTCCTCTCTGTTGCAGCATGGCATAGTGCATGTCTCTAGCTTCCCTTCAGTTTCCTCTCTGTTGCAGCATGGCATAGTGCATGTCTCTAGCTTCCCTTTCAGTTTCCTCTCTGTTGCAGCATGACATAGTATCTCCAGCTTCCCCTCAGTTCCCTAAATCTGTCTCTCTTACCATCACACACGACTATAAACTCTCTCACAAACAGGTGCACGAAAATACACACATGAGCGCACACTCTTATAAATACCCTCAGTCTCTGCCTTAATGTTCTCTCTACCTTTTTGGTGGAAACATTCACACTCTCATTCCATTAACACACACACACACACACACACACACACACACACACACACACACACACACACACACACACACACACACACACACACACACACACACACACAGACACACACACACACACACACACACACGCCTGAAAGGGGCCTGTAGATTCTCACTGTAAACGCCTGTAGTGTCTCCGAAAACATCGCAATGCTCCCCAAAGTTGCCATGACAACATGTTGCGTTGCCATAGCTAGCTACCTCTGTACCTCTGAACGCAACGGCAGCACACAGGTGCAGAACATACAAATAGAATAACACAGATCAAATGAGCAGGATCACACAGGTGCAGAATGTAGAAGTGGGACAACATAGATCAGGTAGGCAGGAGCACACGGAATACAAATTGAACAGATACGTAATTCCATAGAGAGAAAGCTAAATGCTCTAGTTCTTAAATATTGCTCAAGGATTATAATTCAATGCCACAGGGAGTGTCTGATTATGATCATTTCTCAAAAGCTTCCCGTCCGTCAGCTTATCAGAGATGAGCTCTCATCCTATCAGAGCTTATCAGAGATGAGCTCTCTCAGAGCTCCTAACAGCTCTCAGCTGGTCAGAGATGAGCTCTCATCCTATCAGAGCTTGTCAGAGAATAAGCTCTCATCCTATCAGAGCTTGTCAGAAACGAGCTCTCATCCTAACAGAGCTTGTCAGAAACGAGCTCTCATCCTAACAGAGCTTGTCAGAAACGAGCTCTCATCCTAACAGAGCTTGTCAGAAACGAGCTCTCATCCTAACAGAGCTTGTCAGAGAAGGAGCTCTCATCCTAACAGAGCTTGTCAGAGATGAGGAGCTCTCATCCTAACAGAGCTTGTCAGAGATGAGGAGCTCTCATCCTAACAGAGCTTGTCAGAGATGAGGAGCTCTCATACTAACAGAGCTTGTCAGAGATGAGAGAGCTTGTCAGAGATGAGGAGCTCTCATACTAACAGAGCTTGTCAGAGATGAGGAGAGCTTGTCAGAGATGAGGAGCTCTCATCCTAAGAGTGTAAGGTCTGAGTCAATCACAAAGTGCTGCTGCATTCAGACGTCCTGCCAAAACCTTCTTAAAGACGTGACAGAGGAAGAGAAAAGCTCTTTATCAGTTTTTCACTGTAGAGGGATCTGTCAGTGCCAGGATCATTAGACGGACAGACAGGGTAGTGTAAACAAGTGTCCACACAGCACACACTGTCTTAGTTTTGACTTTATAGATTACCCACACACACACTGTCTTAGTTTTGACTTTATAGATTACCCACACACACACTTGCCTTGCACGCGCACACAGCAGGATGATAATGTTAAGCTACCTGTAACCTGCTTCAAATACATTAGAAGGTGATAAACCTCAGACAAAATCACTCCCAACCTCAGAGAGAGAGAGAGAAATCCACACTTTTCTATAGAAGATAATGCCACCATCCCTTTTGTCCTCTCTCCAATCCAGTGGTTGTCAGAGTGGATCCTATGTCGTCACCAAGTCCTAATCCACAGGGTAATAGCAACTAGCACTCAGTCCTAATCCAAGTTTCCAGGACACATCATCTAGGTCCCGACTCCGACCCACTGTGAGTTCCTTAGGGGCGGCAGGGTAGCCTAGTGGTTAGAGCGTTGGACTAATAACCGGAAGGTTGCAAGTTCAAACCCCTGAGCTGACAAGGTACAAATCTGTCATTCTGCCCCTGAACAGGCAGTTAACCCATTGTTCCTAGGCTGTCATTGAAAATAAGAATTTGTTCTTAATTAACTGACTTGCCTGGTTAAATAAACATCTACTGAAATTGATATACAGTATTAGGCCATTACTGTGTGTCAATGAGCTCTGTCTAATAAGGAAATGGTAGACAGCCAAGATTCCTCCATTCACATCTCAATATAAAGCCTTTTTTCTACAAATGTATGAACTCTTTATAGAGACTAACGATGTCAAGATAACTCATAATGACAGATATCTCCAGAACCCTGTCACAGCTTGACATCAATAATCAGTCTTGTGTGTGTGTGTGTGTGTGTGTGTGTGTGTGTGTGTGTGTGTGTAGAGAGACACTCAGTGAAAAAGATGACAGTTGATGCCATTGAACTTACATAGAGAGAGAGACAGTGTTTTTGTGTTTTTGGTAACAGGAAAACACATGGGAACAATTTTA
This sequence comes from Oncorhynchus tshawytscha, assembly GCF_018296145.1. NCBI lineage: Eukaryota > Metazoa > Chordata > Actinopteri > Salmoniformes > Salmonidae > Oncorhynchus > Oncorhynchus tshawytscha. The sequence continues at coordinate 79,722,105 of NC_056434.1, forward strand.
TGAATGTAAACTGTTCTTTCTCACACAATACAATCCCCAGCTGGAATATGCAAATCTACAACACCATTGACTAATAATTATTTCCCTTTATTAAATGGAACAGAGGAGGAACAAATGTGTGTGACTCTGGCCTCTACAGGACAACATAAAGAAGAGACAACACAACAGAGGAAGGATGAATGATCAATGGAAGTGATTGGAAGGATGAATGATCAATGGAATTGATTGGAAGGATGAATGATCAATGGAAATGATTAAAAGGATGAATGATCAGTGGAAGTGATTAAAAGGACGAATGATCAATGGAAGTGATTGGAAGGACGAATGATCATTGGAAGTGTTTGGAAGAACGAATGATCAATGGAAGTGATTGGAAGGATGAATGATCAAATCAAATCAAATCAAATCAAATCAAATTTTATTTGTCACATACACATGGTTAGCAGATGTTAATGCGAGTGTAGCGAAATGCTTGTGCTTCTAGTTCCGACAATGCAGTAATAACGAGCAAGTAATCTAACTAACAATTCCAAAAAAAACTACTGTCATACACAGTGTAAGGGGATAAAGAATATGTACATAAGGATATATGAATGAGTGATGGTACAGAGCAGCATAGGCAAGATACAGTAGATGATATCGAGTACAGTATATACATATGAGATAAGTATGTAAACCAAGTGGCATAGTTAAAGTGGCTAGTGATACATGTATTACATAAGGATGCAGTCGATGATATAGAGTACAGTATCAACGTATGCATATGAGATGAACAATGTAGGGTAAGTAACATTATATAAGGTAGCATTGTTTAAAGTGGCTAGTGATATATTTACATCATTTCCCATCGATTCCCATGATTAAAGTGGCTGGAGTAGAGTCAGTGTCATTGACAGTGTGTTGGCAGTAGCCACTCAATGTTAGTGGTGGCTGTTTAACAGTCTGATGGCCTTGAGATAGAAGCTGTTTTTCAGTCTCTCGGTCCCAGCTTTGATGCACCTGTACTGACCTCGCCTTCTGGATGGCAGCGGGGTGAACAGGCAGTGGCTCGAGTGGTTGATGTCCTTGATGATCTTTATGGCCTTCCTGTAGCATCGGGTGGTGTAGGTGTCCTGGAGGGCAGGTAGTTTGCCCCCGGTGATGCGTTGTGCAGACCTCACTACCCTCTGGAGAGCCTTACGGTTGAGGGCGGTGCAGTTGCCATACCAGGCGGTGATACAGCCCGCCAGGATGCTCTCGATTGTGCATCTGTAGAAGTTTGTGAGTGCTTTTGGTGACAAGCCGAATTTCTTCAGCCTCCTGAGGTTGAAGAGGCGCTGCTGCGCCTTCCTCACGATGCTGTCTGTGTGAGTGGACCAATTCAGTTTGTCTGTGATGTGTATGCCGAGGAACTTAAAACTTGCTACCCTCTCCACTACTGTTCCATCGATGTGGATGGGGGTGTTCCCTCTGCTGTTTCCTGAAGTCCACAATCATCTCCTTAGTTTTGTTGACGTTGAGTGTGAGGTTATTTTCCTGACACCACACTCCGAGGGCCCTCACCTCCTCCCTGTAGGCCGTCTCGCCGTTGTTGGTAATCAAGCCTACCACTGTTGTGTCGTCCGCAAACTTGATGATTGAGTTGGAGGCGTGCATGGCCACGCAGTCGTGGGTGAACAGGGAGTACAGGAGAGGGCTCAGAACGCACCCTTGTGGGGCCCCAGTGTTGAGGATCAGCGGGGAGGAGATGTTGTTGCCTACCCTCACCACCTGGGGGCGGCCCGTCAGGAAGTCCAGTACCCAGTTGCACAGGGCGGGGTCGAGACCCAGGGTCTCGAGCTTGATGACGAGCTTGGAGGGTACTATGGTGTTGAATGCCGAGCTGTAGTCGATGAACAGCATTCTCACATAGGTATTCCTCTTGTCCAGATGGGTTAGGGCAGTGTGCAGTGTGGTTGAGATTGCATCGTCTGTGGACCTATTTGGGCGGTAAGCAAATTGGAGTGGGTCAAGGGTGTCAGGTAGGGTGGAGGTGATATGGTCCTTGACTAGTCTCTCAAAGCACTTCATGATGACGGATGTGAGTGCTACGGGCGGTAGTCGTTTAGCTCAGTTACCTTAGCTTTCTTGGGAACAGGAACAATGGTGGCCCTCTTGAAGCATGTGGGAACAGCAGACTGGTATAGGGATTGATTGAATATGTCCGTAAACACACCGGCCAGCTGGTCTGCGCATGCTCTGAGGGCGCGGCTGGGGATGCCGTCTGGGCCTGCAGCCTTGCGAGGGTTAACATGTTTAAATGTCTTACTCACTTCGGCTGCAGTGAAGGAGAGACCGCATGTTTCCGTTGCAGGCCGTGTCAGTGGCACTGTATTGTCCTCAAAGCGGGCAAAAAAGTTATTTAGTCTGCCTGGGAGCAAGACATCCTGGTCCGTGACTGGGCTGGGTTTCTTCCTGTAGTCCGTGATTGACTGTAGACCCTGCCACATACCTCTTGTGTCTGAGCCGTTGAATTGAGATTCTACTTTGTCTCTGTACTGGCGCTTAGCTTGTTTGATAGCCTTGCGGAGGGAATAGCTGCACTGTTTGTATTCAGCCATGTTACCAGACACCTTGCCCTGATTAAAAGCAGTGGTTTGTGCCTTCAGTTTCACACGAATGCTGCCATCAATCCACGGTTTCTGGTTAGGGAATGTTTTAATCGTTGCTATGGGAACGACATCTTCAACGCACGTTCTAATGAACTCGCACACCGTATCACCGTATCACTTCAATGGAAGTGATTGGAAATAATGAATGATCAATGGAAGTGATTAAAATGATGAATGATCAATGGAAGTGATTGGAAGGATGAATGATCAATGGAAGTGATTGGAAGGACGAATGATCAATGGAAGTGATTGGAAGGACGAATGATCATTGGAAGTGATTGGAAGGACGAATGATCGTTGGAAGTGTTTGGAAGAACGAATGATCAAGTGTTTGGAAGAATGATTGAAATGATTGAAATGATGAATGATCAATGAAAGTGATTGGAAGAACGAATGATCAATGGAAGTGATTAAAAGGATGAATGATCAGTGGAAGTGAAAGGATGAATGATCAATGGAAGTGATTGGAATGATGAATGTTCAATGGAAGTGATTGAAGAATGAATGATCATTGGAAGTGATTGGAAGGATACATGGTCAATGGAAGGGATGGGAAGGATACACGATCAGTGGAAGTGCTTGAATGGACAAATTATCAATGAAAGTGCTTGAAAGGACGAATGATAAATGGAAGTGATGGGAAGGATGAATGATCAGTGGAAGTGATTGGAATTATGAATGATCAGTGGAAGTGATGGGAAGGATGAATGATCAGTGGAAGTGCTTGAATGGACAAATTATCAATGAAAGTGCTTGACAGGACGAATGATAAATGGAAGTGATGGGAAGGATGAATGATCAGTGGAAGTGATTGGAATGATGAATGATCAGTGGAAGTGATGGGAAGGATGAATGATCAGTGGAAGTGATGGGAAGGATGATTGATCACTGGAAGTGATGGGAAGGATGAATGATCAATGGAAGTGATGGGAAGGATGAATGATCAATGGAAGTGATTGGAATGCAGCAGAGAGAGAGAACGAGAAATAAAGAAGACATGTATACTTCCATGAGAATATAATAATCACTTTAATCACTTTAAGGCCACATATGAACTGATTATAATTAATAAATGATTAGTTAACCCTTCATTGAGTCAGGAGACAACATCGTTATCTTCACATTCTCCAATCAAGTTGGAAATTGTAGCATTATTTCCTCTTGATGAAAGTGATCTCTTCAGTAAAGAAGAGGGTAGTGATCCTCTCTTCAGTAAAGAAGAGGGTAGTGATCCTCTCTTCAGTATAGAAGAGGGTAGTGATCCTCTCTTCAGTATAGAAGAGGGTAGTGATCCTCTCTTCAGTAAAGAAGAGGGTAGTGATCCTCTCTTCAGTATAGAAGAGGGTAGTGATCCTCTCTTCAGTATAGAAGAGGGTAGTGATTCTCTCTTCAGTATAGAAGAGGGTAGTGATCCTCTCTTCAGTATAGAAGAGGGTAGTGATCCTCTCTTCAGTATAGAAGAGGGTAGTGATCCTCTCTTCAGTATAGAAGAGGGTAGTGATCCTCTCTTCAGTATAGAAGAGGGTAGTGATCCTCTCTTCAGTATAGAAGAGGGTAGTGATCCCTCTTCAGTATAGAAGAGGGTAGTGATCCTCTCTTCAGAATAGAAGAGGGTAGTGATCCTCTCTTCAGTATAGAAGAGGGTAGTGATCCTCTCTTCAGTAAAGAAGAGGGTAGTGATCTCTCTTCAGTATAGAAGAGGGTAGTGATCCTCTCTTCAGTATAGAAGAGGGTAGTGATCCTCTCTTCAGTATAGAAGAGGGTAGTGATCCTCTCTTCAGTAAAGAAGAGGGTAGTGATCCTCTCTTCAGTAAAGAAGAGGGTAGTGATCCTCTGTTCAGTATAGAAGAGGGTAGTGATCCTCTGTTCAGTATAGAAGAGGGTAGTGATCCTCTCTTCAGTATAGAAGAGGGTAGTGATCCTCTGTTCAGTAAAGAAGAGGGTAGTGATCCTCTGTTCAGTATAGAAGAGGGTAGTGATCCTCTCTTCAGTATAGAAGAGGGTAGTGATCCTCTCTTCAGTAAAGAAGAGGGTAGTGATCCTCTCTTCAGTATAGAAGAGGGTAGTGATCCTCTCTTCAGTATAGAAGAGGGTAGTGATCCTCTCTTCAGTATAGAAGAGGGTAGTGATCCTCTGTTCAGTATAGAAGAGGGTAGTGATCCTCTCTTCAGTATAGAAGAGGGTAGTGATCCTCTCTTCAGTAAAGAAGAGGGTAGTGATCCTCTCTTCAGTATAGAAGAGGGTAGTGATCCTCTCTTCAGTATAGAAGAGGGTAGTGATCCTCTCTTCAGTATAGAAGAGGGTAGTGATCCTCTCTTCAGTATAGAAGAGGGTAGTGATCCTCTCTTCAGTATAGAAGAGGGTAGTGATCCTCTCTTCAGTATAGAAGAGGGTAGTGATCCTCTCTTCAGTAAAGAAGAGGGTAGTGATCCTCTGTTCAGTAAAGAAGAGGGTAGTGATCCTCTGTTCAGTAAAGAAGAGGGTAGTGATCCTCTCTTCAGTATAGAAGAGGGTAGTGATTCTCTCTTCAGTATAGAAGAGGGTAGTGATCCTCTCTTCAGAATAGAAGAGGGAAGTGATCCTCTGTTTAGTAAAGAAGAGGGTAGTGATCCTCTGTTTAGTAAAGAAGAGGGTAGTGATCCTCTCTTCAGTATAGAAGAGGGTAGTGATCCTCTCTTCAGTATAGAAGAGGGTAGTAATCCCTGATCATTACCAATCTCATCACTGATCTAAATCTAAAGAGATGATATGGTGGCCCATATTCCAATAATAACATTACAACAAGATCCCTTTTCTTCCTCCCTTCCTTCAGGAGGCTGAAGCCACTTTAACTATGCCACTTTGTTTTGTCACCAAAAGCCCTCACAAACTTTACTGATGCACTGTACCATCACTCAGCATCCTGTCGGACTTTATCCCCGTACAGGCTATAAGACAGAGTTTTGGTAATGAGGTCTGTTTAACTGCATCACTAGGGCAAACTACCTGCCCTCCAGGACACCTACACCACCCGATGTTACAGACAAATAAAATAAAGATCTTCAAGGACAATATGTGGCCCTATGAGCCACTGCCTGTTCATCTGTCCATTTATCATCCAGATCTAGGCAAAATGTGTCCTAAATCAGCAAAATCTGAGGTCAAACAGGTGCATCAAAGCTGGGATTGCCAGACTGAAAAAGCCAGCTTCTGGTGATGATCTCAAGGCCATCAGACTGTTAAACAGCCACCACTAACATTAGTTTTTAAGCTCACACACTGACTTTTCAACTAAACCAGCCACTTTTTTATTTAATAGGCAAGGAATTAAGAACAAATTCTTATTTTCAATGATGGCCTAGGAACAGTGGGTTAACTGCCTGTTCAGGGCAGAACAGCAGATTTGTACCTTGTCAGCTCGGGGATTTGAACTTGCAACCTTCCAGTTACTAGTCCAACACTCTAACCACTAGGCTACCCTGCCGCCCCAACATCAACATCAACTGTTCAGAAGAGACTGTATGAATCAGGCCTTCAAGGTGTTAATATTTAGAATTCAAGGCACACTTAACCATTATGGCTACCACAGCATTCTGCAGCGATATGCCATCCCATCTGGTTTGTGCTTAGTGGGATAATCATTTGTTTTTCAACAGGACAATGACCCAAAACACACCTCCAAGCTGTGTAAGGGCTATTTGACCAAGAAGGAGAGTGATGAAGTGCTGCATCAGATGTCTTGGTCTCCACAATCACCCAACCTCAACCCAATTGAGATGGTTTTGGATGAGTTGGACCGCAGAGTGACGGAAAAGCAGCCAACAAGTGCTCAGCATATGTGGGAACTCCTTCAAGACTGTTGTATAAACATTCCTCATGAAGCTGGTTGAGAGAATGCCAAGTGTGTGCAAAGCTCTCATCAAGTTAAAGGATAGCTACTTTGAAGAATCTAAAATCAAAAATATATTTAGATTGTATTAAGTTTGTTTGGTTTCATGATTCCATATGTGTTATTTCATAGTTTTGATTACTTCACTATTATTCTACAATGTAGAAAATAGTACAAATAAAGAAAAACCCTTGAATAAGTTGGTGTCCAAACTTTTGACTGGTACTGTAAGTATTTAGACCCTTTGCTATGAGACTCGAAATTGAGCTCAGTTGCATCCTGTTTCCATTGATCATCCTTGAGATGTTTCTACAACTGGATTGGAGTACACCTGTAGTAAATTCAATTGATTGGACATGATTTGGAAAGGCACACACCTGTCTCTATAAGGACCCACAGTTGACAGCGCATGTCAGAGCAGAAAGCCATGAGGTCAAAGGAATCGTCCGTAGAACTCCAAGACAGGATTGTGTCAAAGCACAGATCTGGGGAAAGGTTCCAAAACATATATGCAGCATTGAAGGTCCCCAACAACACAGTGGCCTCCATCATTCTTAAACTGAAGAAGTTTGGAAACTCCAAGACTCTTCCTAGAGCTGGCCGCCCGTCCAAACTGAGCAATCGGGGAGGTGACCAAGATCCCGATGGTCACTCTGACAGAGCTCTAGAGTTCCTATGTGGAGATGTTTGTCCTTCTGGAAGGTTCTCTCGTCTTTGCAGCACTCCACCAATCAGGCCTTTATGGTAGAGTGGTCAGACAGAAGTCACTGCTCAGTAAAAGGCACGACAACCCTCTTAGTTTTCCAAAAGGCACCGAGAGGACTCTCAGGCCATGAGAAACAAGAATCTCTTGTCTGATGAAACGAAGATTAAATTATTTGGCCTGAATGCCAAGCGTCATGTCTGGAGGAAACTTGCACCATCCCTACGGTGAAGCATGGTGATGTCAACATAGTGCTGTGGGGATGATTTTCAGCGGCAAGGACTGAGAGACAATTCAGGATCGAGGGAAAGATGAACAGAGCAAAGTACAGAGAGATCCTTGACGTAAACCTGCTCCAGAATGCTCATGACCCCGGGCGATGGTTCATCTTCCAACAGGACAATGACCCTAAGCACACAGCCAAGACAACACAGGAGTGATTTCGGAACAGGACTCTGAATGTTCTTGAGTGGTCCAGCCAGAGCCCGGACCTGCTCAAACATCTCTGTAGAGACCTGAGAAATAGTTGTGCAGCGACGCTCCCCATCCAACCTGGCAGAGCTTGAGAGACTCTACAGAGAAGAAGGGGACAAACTCCCCAAATACAGGTGTAACAACCTTGTAGCATCATACCCACGAAGACTCAAGGCTGTGATCACTGCCAAAGGTGCTTCAGCAAAGTACTGAGTAAAAGATCTGAATGTGATATTTTCTTCCGTTTTATACATTTGCCAAAAATTCTAATCCTGATTTTTGATTTGTCATCATGGGGTATTTGTGTGTAGGGAAAAAACTACTTAATCCATTTTAGAATAAGGCTGCAAAGTAACAAAATGTGGAGAAAGTCAAGGGGCCTAAAAACTTTCCGTACTGGTACCCCATGTATATAGCCAAGCTATCATTGACTTGGTACTGGTACCCCATGTATATAGCCAAGCTATCATTGACTTGGTACTGGTACCCCATGTATATAGCCAAGCTATCATTGACTTGGTACTGGTACCCCATGTATATAGCCAAGCTATCATTGACTTGGTACTGGTACCCCATGTATATAGCCAAGCTATCATTGACTTGGTACTGGTACCCCATCTATATAGCCAAGCTATCATTGCTCATTGTGGATTTAGTCCTTGTGATTTCTATTATTGTTATTAGATTTGTTTCATTGTATTCTGCATTGCTGGGAAGAACCTGTATGGAAGCATTTCACTCTTAGTCTACACCTGTTTTATGAAGCATGTGACAAATAAAATTTGATTTTGATTTGATCATATGAAATTGTATTTCACACCTATCCAAATAGTATTTTGTGCCTATCCATGTGCAACATAATATTTAGTGAAAGAAGTCTAGACTAGATATTGGTGAATCTAGATGCTTGCGATGGTTAAACACTGACATCAACTATAGACTGAGAGGACCATGAGACCGATTTCCAGTTGAATAGTGTTTATCAGTCATACGTTGCATTACGTCAGTTTGCAGGGGTTACAAAGGTACAGCAGTTGACAATTACCACAAAATACATAATGGAGAATAACAACATCATAGATATTAGACTCAGGGCAAACATAGGAGTTAGCAGTTGCAGTGTTATCATGCACTAACAAAGGGCTGGAATACAGTTTAGAATACGACCCTTGCATTTAAAAAGATAGTCGATAACTGTGCAGCAATCTAATAATAAAATACCCATTAAAAATACATCTGTTTAAACTAGATTCTTTTTTTTGCATAGGCTGCATCTCAATCACCACTTCTGCATATGACGGCCTTCCACATCTGCATATGACGGCCTTCCACATCTGCACGGCCTTCCACATCTGCATATGGCGGCCTTCCACATCTGCATATGACGGCCTTCCACATCTGCATATGACGGCCTTCCACATCTGCACGGCCTTCCACTTCTGCATATGACGGCCTTCCACATCTGCATATGACGGCCTTCCACATCTGCATATGGCGGCCTTCCACATCTGCATATGACGGCCTTCCACATCTGCATATGGCGGCCTTCCACATCTGCATATGACGGCCTTCCACATCTGCATATGACGGCCTTTCTGCACGGCCTTCCACATCTGCATATCTGCATATGACGGCCTTCCACATCTGCATATGACGGCCTTCCACATGATGGCCTTCCACATCTGCATATGACGGTTTGCTGGCGGCCTTCCACATCTGCATATGACAGGGGCCTTCCACATCTGCATATGACGGCCTTCCACATCTGCATATGACGGCCTTCCACATCTGCATATGACGGCCTTCCACATCTGACCTTCCACATCTTTGGCATATGGCGGCCTTCCACATCTGCATATGAGCCTTCCACATCTGCATATGACGGCCTTCCACATCTGCATATGACGGCCTTCCACATCTGCATATGAGCCTTCCACATCTGTCAACCAGACGAGACATCCATAACGGCCTTCCACATTGCGTCAGACCAGGAGACATTAGTCGGTCTTCTCAAGAAAACGCCTGTAGAATCCAAACGATTTGGGCTACAAACTAGTATGACCCATGACCCCTCTATGGAAAGATGAGACTCCCACAAATGTGAGAGATATACTGTAGATCTATGATATAGAGAGGACCGACACTTCAAAACAAACTTTCTTTTGATGTATCTTATAGCAGCAAACTGTGAAAACTGTCAAGAGGTGTGTAGACTCTGTCACAAGTGACCACGACTCTTCGGGGATATTAATGAATAGCGTAGTTTATGCCAAGTTAGGAAATAAACTATCAATATGCCAAAACCTTAGATGTACATATTCATAAATATGCAAATTAGTTCTACAAGGTTCCCTAAATGTGAACATGTAGTAGTTGAATGTTTTCTGGCTTTTTTCATTCATGGAAGTTGACAACGGCCTTATGATGAGATCAATGGGTAAATTGTATCAATAATCATTCTGAAAAGTGTTTGTGCAAATTTTTTTTTTTAAACCAGCAGTGTTGTCCTTGTCTCCTTCCTTATCTTAGCTGTACATTGCACTTACTGTACGTTCATCACTTTACATCCCAGGTGGAACTTTACTGACCCCTGCTGGATGAAGACAGTATTATTCAGTATCCAGCGGGCCAAACAGCCTGTTGGGACAGTTATACAGGGCCTAGAGTTCACTACAGAATCAGAAACAGGTCCAGAGCTTAAAGGGTATGTATAGGAGTTCAATGGATGCCTCTCTATAAAAGGCTAACTTTAAATTTGAATAATGGTCTTCTGTATAAAGCTTTAATGAAGATAGGCATAATCTGAATAAGATGGCAGTCAGAACACAATGAGTTCGCTGGCACCACAGAGATCCTATTAGCCTAAATAGTTCTATATGTAATACTATGGCTGGTACTAAGAGAGAGATCAGAGTTGTGTGGCCTCATATAAACATTTACTTGTTATGAATTAAAACAACAAGACTCAAAATGATTTTTCCACTGTTGTTTTAGCCTTCTAATCTGGGCGGGAAGAATTCAGAATTGGATTCTTCGTTAGCCAAAGCCTGAAGGCTGTTTGACGGGGTTAAGCAGGGCCCTATAGAGTAGGCTACCGAAGCACCTACACACACCAGAGTCATTTCAATCACGTACTGTAAATCTCAGTAATATCATGCCGGGACACATCAGATTACATGTTTGTTATACTTAAATCAAATCAAATCAAATTGTATTAGTCACATGTGCCAAGTACAACAGGCGTGTAGACTTACAGTGAAATGCTTACTTACGAGCCCCTAACCAACAATGCAGTTAACAAAAAACAATATGGATAAGAATAAGAAATAAAAGTAACAAGTAATTAAAGAGCAGCAGTAAAATAACAATAGCGAGAATATAATAAGGGGGGTACCGGTACAGAGTCAATGTGCGGGGACACCAGTTAGTTGAGGTAATATGTACATGTAGGTAGAGTTATTAAAGTGACTATGCATAGATGATAACAACAGAGAGTAGCAGTGGTGTAAAAGAGGGGAGGGGGGGGGGCTATGCAAATAGTCTGGGTAGCCATTTAATTAGGTGTTCAGGTGTTCAGAAGTCTTATGGCTTGGGGGTAGAAGCTGTTTAGAAGCCTCTTGGACCTAGACTTGACGCTCCGGTACCACTTTCCGTGCGGTAGCAGAGAGAACAGTCTATGACTAGGGTGGCTGGAGTCTTTGACAAATTTTAGGGCCTTCCTCTGACACCGCCTGGTATAAAGGTCCTGGATGGCAGGGGCTTGGCCCCAGTGATGTACTGGGCTGTTCGCACTACCCTCTGTAGTGCCTTGCGGTCAGAGGCTAAGCACTTGCCATACCAGGCAGTGATGCAACCAGTCAGGATGCTCTCAATGGTGCAGCTGTAGAACCTTTTGAGGATCTGAGGACCCATGCTAAATCTTTTCAGTCTCCTGAGGGGGAATAGGTTTTGTCGTGCCCTCTTCACAACTGCCTTGGTGTGCTTGGACCATGTTAGTTTGTTGGTGATGTGGACAATAAGTAACTTGAATCTCTCAACCTGCTCCACTGCAGCCCCGTCGATGAGAATGGGGGCATGCTCGGTCCTCTTTTTCCTGTAGTCCACAACCATCTCCTTTGTCTTGATCATGTTGAGGGAGAGGTTGTTGTCCTGGCACCACATGGCCAGGTCTCTGACCTCCTCCCTATAGGCTGTCTCATCGTTGTCGGTGATCATGCCTACCACTGTTGTGTCATCTGCAAATGTAATGATGGTGTTGGAGTCGTGCCTGGCCATGCAGTCATGAGTGAACAGGGAGTACAAGAGGGGACTGAGCACGCACCCCTGAAGGACCCCTGTGTTGAAGATCAGCGTGGCGGATGTGTTGGTACCTACCCTTACCCCCTGGGGCGGCTTGTCAGGAAGTCCAGGATCCAGTTGCAGAGGGAGGTGTTTAGTCCCAGGGTCCTTAGCTTATTGATGAGCTTTGAGGGAACTATGTTGTTGAATGCTGAGCTGTAGTCAATGAATTGCATTCTCGCATAGGTGTTCTCTTGTCCAGGTGGGAAAGGGCAGTGTGGTGTGCAAAAGAGATTGCATGATCTGTGGATCTGTTGGGGCGGTATGCAAATTGGAGTGGGTCTAAGGTTTCTGGGATAATGGTGTTGATGTGAGCTATGACCAGCCTTTCAAAGCAATTCATGGCTACAGATGTGAGTGCTATGGGTCGTTAGTTATTTAGGCAGGTTACCTTAGTGTTCTTGGGCACAGACACTATGGTGGTCTGCCTAAAACATGTTGGTATTACAGACTCGGACAGGGAGAGGTTGAAAATGTCAGTGAAGACACTTGCCAGTTGGTCAGTGCGTGCTCGCAGTACACATCATGGTTATCCGCCTGGCACTGCGGCCTTGTGAACGTCGATCTGTTTAAAGGTCTTACTCACATCGGCTGCAGAGAGCGTGATCACACAGTCTTCCAGAACAGCTGGTGCTCTCATGCATGTTTCAGTGCCATTTAACTCAAAGAAAGCATAGAAGTAGTTTAGCTCACCTGGTAGGCTCATGTCACTGGGCAGCTTTCGGCTGTGCTTCACTTTGTGGTCTGTAATGGTTTGCAAGCCCTGCCACATCTGACGAGCGTCAGAGCCGGTGTAGTACGATTAGATCTTAGTCCTGTATTGATGCTTTGCCTGCTTTATGGTTCGTCTGAGGGCATAGCGGATTTCGTATAAGCTTCAGGGTTAGAGTCCCGCTCCTGAAAGCGGCAGCTCTAGCCTTTAGCTCAGTGAGGCTGTTTCTTGTAATCCATGGCTTCTGGTTGGGGTATGTACGTACGGTCACTGTGGGGACAACGTCATCGATGCACTTATTGATGAAGCCGATGACTGATGTGGTGTACTCCTCAATGCCATCGGAGGAAACCCAGAACATATTCTAGACTGTGCTAGCAAAACAGTCCTGTAGCTTAGCATCTGCTTCATCTGACCCCTTTTATTGATCTAGTCACTGGTGCTTCCTGCTTAAATATTTGCTTGTAAGCAGGAATCAGGAAGATATAATTATAGTCAGATTTTCCAAATGGAGGGTGAGGGAGAGCTTTGGTAAAACGGATATAAGTTTCCCTGCATTAAAGTCCACAGCTACTAGGAGAGCAGCCTCTGGGTGAGCGTTTTCTTGTTTGCTTATGGTGGAATACAACTCATTCAATGCTGTCTTAGTGCCAGCCTTAACATCTACGAAAAATACAGATGAAAACTCTCTAGTTAGGTAGTGTGGTCTACAGCTTATCATGACATACTCTACCTCAGGTGAACAATAGCTCGAGACTTAGATATCGTGCACCAGCTGTTATTTACAAAAATACATAGTCCGCTGCCTCTAGTCTTACCAGACACCGCTGTTCTATCCTGCCGGTACAGCATATAACCAGCCAGCTGTATGTTGATAGTGTCGTCGTTCAGCCACGACCCGTGAAGCAATAGATATTATAGTTTTGAATGTCCCGTTGGTAGTTTAATCTTCCGAGTAGGTCATCTATTTTATTCTCCAAATATTGCACATTTGCTAGCAGAATGGAAGGAAATGTTGTTGTTTTTTAGATCGCCTACGAATTCTCAGAAGTCAGCCCGCCCGCCCTTTAGCCCCATTTTTCTCTGCCTCCTCTTCACGCAAATCACAGGGATCTGGGCCTGTTCACAAGAAAGCAGTATGTCATTCGAATCGGGCTCAGACTCGTTAAAGGAAAAAAAGATTCTGCCAGTCCGTGGTGAGTAATCACAGTCCTGATGTCCAGAAGTTGTTTTCGGTCATAAGAGATGGTAGAGGCAACATTATGTACAAAATATGTACCAAAAAAAAAAAAAGTTACAAAACGCAAATAAACAAACTAAGAAACACAATCGGTTGGGGAAACGTAAAACGTCAGCCTTCTTCTTTGGCGCCATTTTTTATTGACCGTGTGGTTTAGCGCTGTTCACAAACCCATGCATCCATGCACTTTATTCCATGGTCATTTTGTAACTGTTGTTTGCAGTCAACATTTACTTTGATTTATTTATGGTAGTTTACTCTATGTTACAGACAATATTATTTGTCATTTTGAATGTGGTTTTTTTTGATTGATTAACCTTTCTGGTTTGTCTCTGTAGGAGGGGCTAAGGCAGCATAAAAGTTGTGTTCCCTGCTCAGATGTTGCTGCATCAAGATGTCATCGACTGTGTTCATTTCATAACATCAGATGTTGCATGCATCAATGGTTGCCTTCCATGTCATCGACTGTCCGTTCATTTCTATAACATGTTCCTCTGCTCAGATGTTGCTGACGCAACCTGGATCTTATATCTCCTGGACAGGTATTTTATGTATCAGCTAACCACATCCTATGCTATTATAATTTATTCACTTTTATTTCATCAGGGGAACCCAATTGAGACCAGGGTGTCATTTTCAATGGTGCCCTGAGGACATCAAATAAAAGATAAAATACAAGATAGCAAGATATAATAACAAATACATTACATTAGAACATCACTGACATCATAAACAAATGATTAAATCAATTGTATACCTTGTGAACTCATTTATCCCCAGGGTTTAAAATGCTCCAGTGGCACCAGGGAATCCAAATCTAATGGGCCCTGAGGGGTCTGAAGAGTTAACCAACTCTGGGAGCAGGTTTGGTATCTCATTCTTTTATACGTCAGCAGCGAAGTTAGGTTGGTTGGAAGCTTGTGTAGTAGGGCTTTGTAAACAAAAAGGAAGTCATTAACTGATCTACTTGAGCACCAGCCAACCTTTTGATACAGGATGCAGTGGTGAGTATTAAAACTGTCACCGGTGATAAAAGGAATGGCGCTATGGTAGACGGCATCCAAAGGTTTAAGAGTAGTGGCTGCTGCAGTCTGGTAAATGGTGTCATCATAATCAAGAAACGGCAGGAAGTCAACTGTACATTCTGCTTCCTGCTATTTAGCAAGAGGCAACATCTATTTCTAAAAAGCCCACTTTAAATCTTAGCTTTTTAACTAGCTCATCCATATGTTTAAAAAAAAAATTAAGTCTTTGTCAATCCAGATGCCCAGATATTAGTCGGCGGTAAGCCAATCAATGGGAGAACTATCCAATGAATAAATATGCAGTCCATCTGGAATATTCTTAGTAGAACTAGAGAACAACATGTATGTAGTCATGGTCGCATTATAGCAATCTAGTGCCCGACAGCACAATTGATGACAACGTGGCAACCATTGGTTGATGCATGCAACATCTGAGCAGGGGAACACAACCTTTATGCGGTTTGCTGATATGTAAAATAGCTATCCAGGCATTGTAAGATCTGGCATGCATCAGCAACGTCTGCCTCCACTTTAATACTTTCAAGCCTCAAACCGCTGGGCCAATCCTACAGGCAGTAACAAAGGGTAGTAGGACTGAAAAACAAAAATACAACAGAGGAAATTCAAAAGAAAATGCTTTTAATCTTTTTAAATGAATTTATCTTATTAACACTTTGTTCTAGCTAGCTATTTGTGTAGGTAGCTTTCAAACGCAATGATAGAAGTGCCTATGGGCTATCAAAAATTGTTCTGTGCTTTGTGAGTTTGAGTGTTACATTCTGATGTATCAGAAGTAGATTACTGAGATGGAGCCAAAGATAAAAGGTATAGTCAGTATTTAATATGACGTCATGGAATGAGTTTACTCAAGATTTGCAGCCTTGTGGTACTGCAACTTCCTGAGCCAACTTTGACACTTTGGCTATGAATACATTATCTGTGGCTATGAGCTGCGTCTACTGTATGACCAGGCATTATTTCCTGTATAGAAGAGGGAGAGAGATAGAACGTGTTCATGTTGAACGTAAACCACATCAGACTGGGTTGTGGTCTGGAGGACCCTGAACTATGAACCTGGTTTAACGTGAGAGTCTATGGAGGTCTTGGTCTAGTTCCCATCACTCCACCTCTGCAGCACATCTCAATTCTATCCATTTCTTTGATACAAATGTATGATAGTTTTTTTATACAGAATTAATTCTGAAATACTGAATTTGGAAACAAAAAGGTGCAATGTTAGCTCACTATTAAACATTACTAGTTTTAAAAGACTGACATTTTAGCCTTTAATGGCCTTCTTCAGAAATATTGAATTTGGCCATTGAAAATGTGGTGCATCATGTCCCTGCATCAGAGGACAACAGGATAGTAGTGAATCTTGGTCCCAAAAAGGCCTTAGAGAAAGCTGAAATATATTTTAGTGACTATGATTATGGGGTTAAATTAGTCCATATGATGCAATAGTTGCTGTCTGCCACTGAGGGAGGAATGTACACACAAACAGAAGCAGGAAGAGAGTTACAGACAGTGAGGTCTGTGAACATAAGGAAATAGAGTCATTCTTGCTGTTGACTTTTTTTCTTGGCACACACATCAGTACATAGATACCTGTCTCACACACACACACAAACACACACACACAGAGAGTCAAACCTCACATGGCTCCCCATCTCATCCTCCTCCTCTTCCTCATCTTCCCAGACTCTCAGCAGGTATGTGTAATCTCCTACAAACAACAATACTACAGTTTACTATAGAAAACTGTATTACTTACTATAGAATTCTATAGTAAACGGTAGTATACTGTAGAATTCTACACCACACTGTAGTATTTTTTTATTTTTTTATTTTACCTTTATTTAACTAGGCAAGTCCGTTAAGAACAAATTCTTATTTCCAATGACGGCCTAGGAACAGTGGGTTAACTGCCTGTTCAGGGCAGAACGACAGATTAGTACCTTGTCAGTCGGGGGTTTGAGTTACTAGTCCAACGCTCTAACCACTAGGCTACCCTGCCGCCCCAGTATACTGTAGTATACATTGATTGTAGTATACTGAGAATACTATATGATAGATTGTAGTATCCCTTTCGATCGTGTAGTGCTTACAATATACTTTTGTCGTATAATGGAGAATTCCATTCTATTCTTCTTCTAGTAGTCCTCAATCACGTAGTACTTAATTTAGAATTTTTAGATGGATTGGACTGCTAGCTAGTTTTACTGCTGTTTTGATTTGAACGTGCTGTCCTTGGTGAGCTCATGCCGGGGATTTCCACCGAGGTTCCGACTTGATCATGTTGCACTTACTGTAGAATGTTGCAGTATACTGTAGAATACTATACTCAACACTTTATAGTATCCCTTGACTGATAGATTTTATCTGACTACTTAAAAAACAAAACAACCACAAATGTGGATACAATGTATTTAGAAATGTGTTGAGAATAACACAAAATAAGTTGTACATTTATGTCCATTGTGATCCTAGTTCAAACCTACAAATATATTACACATTTACAGCTTACCCACATGAAAAATACTAAAGTATACTATGTATAAATACTGTAGTATTACTATAGTTATATACTATAGTCTTGCGGACTAGTGTTTTTGCAGACATGACTGTAGTATACAATAGTATTCAATGTTGTGTTTTTGCAGACTTTACTGTAGTATTCACTGCAGTGTTCTTGGGGGCATGACTGGTATACTATAGTATTCACTGTAGTGTTTTTGCTGACATGGCTGTAGTGATTGTGGACTTCAGGAAACAGCAGAGGGAGCATCCCCCTATCCACATCGAAGGCACAGCAGTTGAGAAGGTGGTAAGTTTTAAGTTCCTAGGCATACACATCACAGACATGGTCCACCCACACAGACAGTGTGGTGATGGAGGCGCAATAGCGCCTTCAACCTCAGGAGGCTGAAGAAATTAGGTATTAGGTTGTTGTTGGGGAATTGTTAGATTACTTGTTAAATATTACTGCACTATCGGAACTAGAAGCACAAGCATTTCACTACACTCTCATTAACATCTGCTAACCCTGTGCATGTGACAAATACAATTTGATTTGATTGATTTAAAGTATTGTATTCAATGTATTGTTTTTTCAGGCATGACTGTAGTATTCACAATACAGGGACACATTAATCAACGTTTCAGTAAAAGTGTCGGTTTTAGGCAGCCGGCTAATTTTCAACAACAGTCCCTGGACAGGTTATTAAAACAATTACAATAACAATACAGACAATCATTGAGCAGTGAGCACACACAGAGCAGCATAGGACAAGCAAGACATAGCATGTAGACAGAGAAACATAGCACAAAAAGCAACAAGACAAAATCCATAAATGCAACACAGTGTTTCCACACCTCACAAGCTACAGACAACAGACGACATGGAAAGCAGCAATACACAACTAAAGTCTGATTGGCCTTTAGCCATGTATTCATGTTTTTTTGGGAAAGTGTGATAGGTGGTGCAGTTGTGTGTGTCTGATGGCAGTGTATTCCAAACTTGGGAAGCTCTCACAGAGAATGCAGATTGACTAAAGGTGCTTTTCCGTGAGGGAACTATACTTGGTCACCTCTAATGGCAGACCTTGTGGATCTGCTGCCATATGTTTGGGTTTTCTGTTTAACCCTTTCACAATCAAATGTGCCATCACACGGGTGTGATCGATTTAATCACAGTGGTCCCTGAAGCACGATCACACATGTGTGATTAGAACACTCATTTAGAATGCTCGTTTAGAACGGCCAGTTTCGAATGATGCAACAATCAGCGTTTGAGCTGGCCACACTTTTTTCAGAAACTATTTACACAAACACAGTCCTTGCAAAGTTATGTCTAGAATGTGAGCAGTTTATTTTGGGATGCAATGTTCAGATATTCACAGAAGTACAGTATATATAGCATAACACAATCATCCTAACCGGAAAAATGTAGGCTACAGTTGTTCTAGCGCTAACTGAGCAAAGATTGACCCCACACAAGCTGTCATATTTTCTAGCTCTAGGCTGACATAAACTACAATATGAATTTGCTAATAGCAATTACTATGTATAATTAATCACATCACGGGTGAGCTCACCATTGATCGAAATAAACTATGTAAAACACTTTATAGAAATCGAAAGTAATCCGAAGATTAGTTTCAGCGCAGCCATGCATTTTTTTTCCTCACAGAAACCGAAGATAATAAGAGAAGACGAGATGTGTTTGGTCTGTTTATAGTATGCATGTTGAAGGGGTGTCATCTACTGTCGTTCACATCCCACCAGTAATTTCCGGAAGTCCTCAAAAAATTTGCGAACTCTTACCTCATTTTGCTATAGCATCTTTGGTCCGACAGACGATCAAGTGAAACCCAGAATGCATTGTATGTCAACAAACATGGCTCCACACACATAGCTGGAATTAGCTTAGCTCATAATCAGTACGACCTTCAAAACATTATTTTACACAAATACTATGTGCCCTTTACAATCTATGCAAAAATCGGAATGCATGATTTTATCACCGGTAATTGAAAAACGTGAATAAAATAGTAAATATAGGAACACTACACAAAACATTTTCTGATAGTGATTTATTGATACAAATGGCGCGTGCAGGCAGTCAATCACGTAACCTCTCACTCCTGCTCTGAGCCATTCAGTGTTGTTATGTACGTAGCTAATGAGCTAAGCTGTAGCATTAGCAATGTCTTTCAAAAGGAGACAACTCAGAAATGGAGATTTAAAAAAATTCTGACAATGAGTCTGAATGTCAGGAATCAGGTTCTGACAGTGACAGAGGATCCCTTGTCGACTGACAAAGTCCCAGTTCCCTTCGAAGATGCTGGTGGTGACAGAGGCAGACCGATAGTACAGGAGTTCTGTGGTAGCTGGAAGGCTGCCAGCCATTTCACCCCTCCTGGCCCTGCTGTTTGTGTTGATGAGTCCCAGTCTGGAGTGGGGGGTGGGGGGCAGCAGCAGCCACAATTAGTGAAATGTATACATTTCTGGTGACCGTAAAGAGGAACTCCATAAGAGAACACTCGTGCAGAGATCCTATGTTTGCAACTCCCTTCTTTGCCACCCTCTTTTCTAGTTCTGCTGCTATGACTGCATTTCATCAACAACGCTACTGCCATCCTAAATGACCCGTTATACAAAATAAAAAATGTTAACAGCTGGCAGTAAAGTTCCATGACAAACGAGCGTCCATGTCCTCTCCTCTGTCCATACAGCAACCATGTCATCCACAGGGAAGTTGGACCACCTGACGGGAGAGAGAAACAAACCAGACAGAGAAACATCAAACCAGACTGCGTGCTTGACTATAACCTCAAAATGGGGGCAGTGGATAAGGCTGACATGATAAACAGCTTTGGGGAATGCACTCAGAAAACGGCCAAGTGGTATAAGATATTTATAAATTTTTCCAGGGTAGCGTCAAAATACAACATCTTCTTCTGATGCATTTAGCATTGTTTTACAGAGCTAATAGAAGAATGTAACTAGCTACATAAGCACAATTTAATATAACACCATAAAGGTGAGTAACGTTACCTAGCGTGTCCGCGGTTATAAGGAATATACACAAATATATTATGTTCCATACACACAGTGAGCTACAGTAGACACAGTATAACACGACACACAGAAACTATTATAACGTAATAAGGCACTTACTTTGATAGAAATGCAGTCGGGATTTGAAGATGGGTGTCTGTAGTGACGCCTCTAGCACGGAGACGCTGTGCCACTTGGGAGTCATAAAGCCAGGGTAGCTTCAAAATACAACACATGCTAATACTTCCCTGACGCAATTAGCATTGTTTTCCAGAGCTAATAGAATAATGTAACTAGCTACCTAATCATTGAGTAGAACACCATAAATGTTATGAAATGAGTAACGTTACATTGCGTGTCCACGGTTATAAGGAATATACCCAAAATATTATGCTACAGTAGAAACGACATGCAGGAAACTATTATAACGTAATAAGGCACTTTGATAGAAACGCACACATTTCCAAAGTTATTATTGGTAACGAAAACAACTTTGATTGCGATGCAGGCGACAGGTGGAAAACATGAACACGTGTGTGCAGCACGGCAGATGAGCAAATGTCTGCAGACTTGAACTGCACAAACAATTGAGAAGTGTTTGGGGAATTTTGTCCGGGTCAGAAATGACAAAAAAAATAATTGGTCCGCAAAAGTAAAAATGACTACTTGTATGTGAATGAATGAGGCGGAACACACCTCATTTCAAACTGTTATTAGAAATAAAAAAAACTTATTAGAAAATAATTTAAAATTGACAAATAAAAACAGGCTGCGTGCTTTGGTTTGAGGGCAGCGCCGATTAAATGTACTGTTACGTATCAATCACACTCTGGAATGGAGAGAACGTTCTAACATCACGTGCATAAAAACTCACGCTGGGGTGACCGTTAGAGATATTTGGAACTCACGCATGAAAGGGTTAACAAAAGTACTGAGAGGAGGGGGAGCCAGGCCATTTAGGATCTTGAATACAAGACATGCGTCGGTGTATTGCATGAGATTTTTCCAACTCAGGAGCTCATGCTTTCTGAGGATGGAACAGCGATGATGGCTATCGGGCTTCCTATCAAGCACTTTGAGAGCCTGTTTGTAGACAGACTGAATGGGTTTTAATGTTGTACAGCAAGCTTGAGCCCAACTAGTCAAGCAGTGTGTTAAGTGGGAGATTATCATAGATTTGAAGTACAGTTTTGCTACCTCTGTAGTCAAACAATTTCATATAAATCAGAAATTAGCAATTGAATTCGGTTATTTGAGTTACCCTTTTCACCTGCTTTTTAAAAGAGAGGTTGAAATCAAGTATGATGCCAAGGTACGTAAACTCAAATACCACCTGGAGCTTCTCCCCTGATACATAGACATCTGGCTCAGTTAGCATCAGTTGCCCTCTTTGTGAAGAACATGCAGACGTATTTTTTCGCATTGAGATGCAAACATGAGTCACTGAGCCATTTTGTCACCTGGACCATTACAGTAGTGAGTTCTGTGCAGCTTGTTGTTTGCTCTTTGCATGCACATATATCACTGTATCATCTGCATACATTTGAACTTCAGAACCAGTACAGACGGAGGGCAGATCATTAATGTACAGGCTGAACAGGAGGGGCCGAGTATTGAACCTTGGGGCATGCCCACATCATAGCTCAGAGTGGGCGACAGCTCATTGCTCACTCTGACATGCTGAGTTCTGCCTTCAAGGTATGATTTCATCCATCTCAAGTCATCGGGGGAAAAGTTGAACTTGGACAATTTTGTGATGAGAACCTCATGGTTAACAGTATCAAAGGCCTTCTAGGTCCAGAAACACAGCCCCAACAATGCCCCCTTTGTCCATCTTGGACTTCACATTTTCCAGAAGATAGCAGTTGGTCGTTTCTGTGGAGTGTTTTGCTCTGAAGCCAAACTGCATGGAGTGTAATGTGAAGGGGCTGATGTTGAGGTGGGCAATCAGTTGTTCTGCTACACACTTTTGAACAACCTTCGACACCACAGGTAGTATACAAATGGGCCTGAAGTTACTCACGTCAGCAGGGTCACCCGATTTAAAGATGGCCGTTATTATGGCCGACTTCCAGACCCTTGGAAACAACCCCGGACTATTGCTATTTCGACTGCATCCTTTGTTAGATTGTCATTCACCTTGATTCTTAGTCTTTTTGCAGTGTTACTATGGTCTTTCCCTGTTAACTTTTTAGATTCTCCCAGATCAATTTAGAATTTCCCTTGCTTCACCAATTATGTTAATAAAAAGGTTTGCCTTGGCCTGTCTGATTTCTTTCATTACCTTATTTCTCAACATAGTAAACCTATGTCTGTCCTGCTCTAATTTGGACTTTAGGGATGTTTTTAGAGCACGATCTCATTCTTTCATCAGTTTCCAGATTTCTCCATTTAGCCAAGGAAGAGTCAGTACAATCAAACTAACAAGGGAAATAATCACAAGTTAGTCATAATGTGGCTAAAAGGCTAGGGTATCTATTTATGTAGATATTTATTTAGCAAGCTAAAAACACGGAGCCTAACATTAGCTAGCTAGCTGCTGGAAAGATTTTGTCATTAATTGGAGGCGTGAGTGAATGAGTGACCGACTTTTCCCCTTCATTGTTTTTCGGTGGCTACAGCTAGCCATACTGGTGTCATTTGGTTAGCTAGCAAGAAATGTGAATCACTTTGCTAACTAGCTAGCTATGCTGAAAATGAACGACTGTTATCCACAGATCGACAACTAAGAGATATTCTATCAAATATATTTTTCATCGATCAAATAGGCGGACAGGCAGGCAAGCTCCAACTTTGTCAAAATGTGGGCTGGGAGAAGCATGCATTGGCAGGCAAGCTGCAGTAGCAGGCTACTATTCCCCATTGTTTATCAGTGCGTTTTTGATGGCCAACTAGCTGAAAAAGCTTGAGGGTTTATCTGATGTTCCCATATTAGATTTTTGCTCATCTCACTCCGGCTAGCGTTAGTTGTTAGCAAATACGATGTCTTCCTACAAGAGCATGTTAGGGATTGCATTGAGAAGAGCAAGAAGCAGGTGGGAAGTAAAGGGTCCTTGGTAACTATGATGTCCAAAACAATAGCAAATAAAGTAATTGAAGTCATCAGAATGTTGATTCAGCAGACAATTGTTGTTGAAGTGAGAAAGGCAGGGATGTTCTCAATACAAATGGACACAACACAGGATTTCACATCCAAAGATCAGTGTGCAGTAGTTCTGTGATATGTCACTGATCTTGTCCACGAGAGACTCATTGAGGTCATTGACTGTGAGTCATCAACTGGACAGTACTTTGTGGACCTTGTGAAACAGACCCTTGAAAAGATGGACATAGATATCAAACGTGTTGTGTTGGTAATGTGTTGGTAATGTGTTGGTAATGCAAAAGACGGCGCAGGTAATATGTAGGGACAATACAGGGGCTTCTCTGCATTGCTCACAGGAGAGTCTCCTAACCAAGTACACATATGGTGTACTCACATGTCCTCAACCTTGTGCTAACTGACACCACTGGGGTTGTTGTGGCAAGTGAATCCCTTTTCTCACTACTGAATGACATTGCAGTGTTCATTCGAGATTCCTACAAGCGCATGAAGCTATGAGAGGAAACCAGTGAGGACAGGAGACACAGACGGCTTGATGTAATTGGTGAAACACGCTGGTGGGCCAAAGACGAGGCCTTGGGAGAAGTATTTGGAAGCTTTGCAAAGCCTGACGGTGCAATTTACACGCATGTGGTCATCACTATGGAAAGAATTGAAAAGGATGTGACCATAAAACCTGCCACCCGAAGCAAGGCCCAAGGGTACAAGGATGCTCTCCTAAAGTATGAAACCATACCTACAACTGAGATTTTTCTCAGCATTTTTGAGAAGACGTCCCTCTCTCTAAATTCTTGCAAACAAGTGGCATGGATATCGTAACAGCACAGCACTCGTTGACGGTGTGCCTTGAGACTTTGAGGGTGTGAAGAGGGCAGCAGACGACTTTGTTGAGTGGGTCAAGGGCCTTCCAAAGACAGCCATGCAGGAGCTCAGCAAATGCTTACTGGAATTTGATGAACATGCCACTGTTGAGGCATTGCAGGCTGAACTGATCAGCCTTGCACAACAGTGGGAAAGACTGAAACATTCAGCATTGGAGGAGTACAACACCTGGGCCACCGCCGCCAGTGATGAATCGGGGAAGGCTTTGAGGATCCTGATGAAAGTGGAGTTGGTGAGCAGAAGTTGTTCCGCGTGTAAAAACTGCCCGATATGCTGCTCCTGTCTCAGTACAATCTGCTCACGGATGCGTATCACATCATGGGTCTGGGCTACAAGTTCCTCCTCACCCTATCCGTCACTCAGGTGGCTTGTGAGAGGACCTTCTCCACCCTGAAATTCGTGAAGAACCGCCAATTAACCTCCCTCACTCAAGAGAACCTTGAAGCATTCCTTTTGAATGCAACAGAGAAGGAGATTCTTTGGAACTTGACAAAGATGACATCATTGACAAGATGGCGGAGAGCAGTGAGTTACTGCGCCGCCTACTGGTTTACTAGTGGTAATTACTTCCTGGTTACTCTGAAGTAGCTATGCTATGTCTCTTCCTTAAAACTTCTTAAGGATGACGCAGAATGCTGTTCCCATGCAGGAACAACACTCAGCGGATTTCAGAGCGCCACCTATAGTTTTTGATAAAACTCATAATTTCATTAAACTTTCATTAAAATACACATTCAAGGTAGTGAATTAAAGCTACACTCGTTGTGAATCTATCCACCAAGTCAGATTTGTAAAATGCTTTTCGGCGAAAGCATGAGAAGCTATTATCTGATAGCATGTACCCCCAAAATACTGCAACGTCACCTAACACGACAGATTTTGCAGTAGCCGGCGCTACCCAAAACGCAGAAATAAAATATAAAACATTCATTACCTTTGACGAGCTTCTTTCTTGGCACTCCTAGATGTCCCATAAACATTTATTTGGGTCTTTTTTTCGATTAAATCGGTCCATATATAGCCTAGATATCGATCTATGAAGACTGTGTAATCAAGGAAAAAACTGAGTTTGATAACGCAACGTCATTTTTAAAAATTAAAAAAGTCAACGATAAACTTTCACAAAACACTTCGAAATACTTTTGTAATGCAACTTTAGGTATTAGTACACGTTAATAAGCGATAAAATTCATCAGGAGGCGATGTAAATTCTATAGGTGACCGTCTGGAAAAAATGCCCGGAGAAATCTCAACCAAAACATCCTGTTGGAGGCCTGGAGGGAATGGTTCCCTTGGGTCGGTTTGACCAAGAATCAAAGCCTAAGCAAATGACAAGACTCTAGACATCGTGTGGAAGCTGTAGGTACTGCAACCTCGGCCTCATTTAATCCGGTTCACCTTTAACAATGCCTGGAAGTGGCGCATGGATATTTATTTCCATTTTCAGTGATCAGATTTTCCTGCACTTTTCGATGAAACGCACGTTCTGTTATAGTCACAGCCGTGATTTAACCAGTTTTAGAAACATCTGAGTGTTTTCTATCCACACATACTAATCATATGCATATACTATATTCCTGGAATGAGTAGCAGGGCGCTGAAATGTTGCGCGATTTTTAACAAAAAAGCTGCGAAAATTCACAGCCTCCCTAACAGGTTTTAACAGGCTAACAAGGGTGAAAGAACATTTGCTGTGAGTTAAAGCTTTTGTACAGAGGCATGTTTTTGGACATTTGTATTATACTTGCAGTTATGTAGCCAATGTTCAAATTCATTGACTCAGTGTGTAGATGTGTTTATTTTTGTCCTGTTTGCTTTATGGACATCAGTGAGTGAACATTGTAATCTACATTTTTTTTTAGAGTTGCGCTTTTTTGACTTTTGTGTTATACTTACTTACATTGTTGTAGCTTATGTTCACGTTCAGTGAATGTGTGAAGTTTTTGATTCTTTTGATATGCTTGATGCTTGAATATAAAGATAATCACTTGAACATTTGAGCTAACTCTGTGTATCTAATTCTCTTTTTAAAGTGTAGGCTAATTGTTTTGTGTGTCTAGCCTTGTACATTTGTATGTGCTATGATTGGTGTATTCCTAGTGAGTTTTTGAGGGTGCACCCACAGCCATAGCATACCTTGAAAACTCAGTGTTCAGATAGGCTACTTGTTAGTCAGTCCCAAATGTTTGTATTTTGAAATGTGGATACATTTCTTCCCAGATGAACATAGTGGCCAAATATATACCTAGTTTGGTACCCATTACAACAACAAATAGGGTTACCCTACAAAATTAGCTGTCTGGTGGTTTGCGTGAACAGGGTGGCATGGGATAGAGTCAAATTCCCAGCCTGAATTATTGTTTCAGTCTACCCCTGCTGACTTGCAAAACATTTTGGGACTGTATCAACAGTAAACTAATGAAAAAAATACCAAAGTTCGTTTTTGAGTGATATTCCACTTTAAGTATCAAAAGTAAAAGTATAAATAATTTCAAATTCCTTAGATTAAGCAAACCAGACGGCACCATGTTCTTGTTTTTTTAATTACAGATAGCCAGGGGCACACTCCAACACTCAGACATCATTTACGAACGAAGCATGTGTGTTTAGTGAGTCTAGGCCGTAGGGATGATCAAGTGCATGAATTTGACAATTTTCCTGCTAAGCATTCAAAATGTAACAAGTACTTTTTGGTGTCAGGGAAAATGTATAGAGCAGAAAGTACATTATTTTCTTTAGAAATATTGTGAAGTAATATTGAAAGTTGTCCAAAACATGAATAGTAAAGTACAGATAACCCCCAAAATACTTAACTAGTACTTTAAAGTATTTTTACTTAAGTACTTTACACCCCTGTAAATACTGTGGTTACCTGTTTATTGTTTTCTACCATCAGAAGTACAGTATTGTTTGTCACAGTTTTTGGTCATCTTGTTTACTTGGTCAGCTGAATCTCTGTGAAAGCACTGTTGTATTTCATAAAGCTAATAAGTACATTTGGTGTACTCTTGTTAATGTGTATTATCTGTATCAAACAAAAAAAAACTAATCCTCTGTTGACCTAACTCAATAGGTGGCCTGTCACAAACCTGTGTGTCTTTATGTTGTGGTTAAGGTGTTCCCCTCATTAAACAGTAACTTGCATAGTCGGCAGATGTCACTACAATATACTACAGTCATCAATCCGCAAAACACTATAGTGAATACTACAGTAAATTCCACAAAAGCAGTGTAGCGAATACCATAGTATATAAATATACTACAGTATTTAGACTGTATTATTGTTTCATGTGGGATGTTTCAATAAAGGGCTGTAAACAGTATCAATCTTAATCACACACAAGTTGTTTTATAGTGCAGAAATAAAGGGATTGCATTCCAACCTAGATGTGTTTTGTGTTGATGTCTCCACAGTGAGGCATGTGTCTGTGCAGACTGGAGGCTCCATCACCTTCCCATGTCACTATGATCTGAATCACATCAACCATGTGAAATACTGGTGTAAAGGATTAGGTTGGGAAGTATGTTCTTATGTAGTACGTACTGACCATCCTAAGAGCAGTGGTAAGACCTCAATCTCTGATGACATCAACAAGAGAATCTTCACTGTGACCATGACTGACCTGACGTCATGGGACTATGGGAATTACAGGTGTGTTGTGGAGATCAATGGAGGAACAGATATCATGATACAATGGTTCTACCTGTCTGTCACTCCAGGTAAGATCCCTTCACTGCTTGTATCTAGTAAAGTAGAATGAATAGTGCTCAGCAATGTCCTATGGAGTGTCCTGTAATCCTGCAATGTCAAATACTAAATAATGACCCAATTATAAATAACCTATTAAAACAAATGAAATGAGAATTGTGTAACCACTCTGAAAATCATAGACAGAGCTATACTGTACATGTAGGTAAAACAAGATTATAAACTCAGTAAAAAAGAAACATCCCTTTTTCAGGACCCCATCTTTTAAAGATAATTAGTGTTCAAATCCAAATAACTTCACAGATCTTCAAGGTAAAGGGTTTAAACACCGTTTCCCATGCTTGTTCAATGAACCATAAACTATTAATGAACATGCACCTGTGGAACGGTCATTAAGACACTTACAGCTTACAGACGGTAGGCAATTAAGGTCACAGTTATGAAAACTTAGGACACTAAAGAGGCCTTTCTACTGACTCTGAAAAATACCAAAATAAAGATGCCCTGGGTCCCTGCTCATCTGCATGAACGTGTCTTAGGCATGCTGCAAGGAGGCATACGGACTGCAGATGTGGCCAGGGCAATAAATTACAATGCCCCTACTGTGAGATGTCTAAGACAGCGCTACAGGGAGACAGGATGGACAGCTGATCGTCCTCACAGTGGCAGACCACATGTAACAACACCTGCACAGGATCGGTATATCCAAACATCACACCTGCAAGGACAGGTTCAGGATGGCAACAACAACTGCCAGAGTTACACCAGGAGCTCACAATCCCTCGATCAGTGCTTAGACTGTCCAGGCAAGAGGCTGTCTGAGGGCTTGTAGTCCTCACCAGACATCACTGGCAAGTTTAAGGCTGGTCTGAGGGCTTGTAGGCCTGTTGTAAGACAGGTCCTCAGACATCACTGGCAAGTTTGCAAAAATAAACACAGTTGACAGTGTTGGATTCGACATTTTGAACATTGAAATATTAAATAAATGATAGAGAAGAAGCATAGAATATTAAGGAGTGAATGAGACTGGGTCTCTGTAGAAAGACAGATAGCTGTGGAATGTGTTGGGTGACAAGAGGAGAGCACCGTGTTGATACAGGAAAGACAGTTGAGGTCAGAAGGTGAGGACAAATTCCCTGAAGGGAGTAATAAGGATTTCGTATCTTGTTACTCTTTTCCTGTTAAACTATAAGACATAAGGATTGGGGAGAAGGAGGAGTGTCTTAAGTGGGATATATATATCTGGCTGGAAGAAATGTTGAGTTGTCTGAATTACAGCTGTACAGAACCTTTGGGAAGAATTCAACTTGGTTATTAAAGCTTCTTTAGTGTCCTTGAGTTATTTACTCTGAAAAATAAGAACCTAACAACAGTGAGGGGACGTTTCTTTATTTGCTGAGTATATTTGGGGTCATGATGGAGTAACAGAACTAAGCTTGTGAGGAAAGTTACATTCTTCAAGAATCAATGGCTATATATAATTATTATTAATTTAAAAGACTAAAAATAGATGTATCAAACCCAGATTGCAGCTTGAAGGAATTTGTAAGGAGGCTGTTTCTTTTTGTAAGGAGCACCTTTTTGTAAGGAGCACCTTTTTCTTTTCTGAAGTCTTGTTTTTTACCTGTGTTCAGGTACTCCAGAACTCTATGTGGAACAACAGGAAGTGACTGGAGTAGAAGGAGGGAGTGTCACTGTCTGTTGTTACTATAGTAATTCTGGAGATATGAAGTGGTGCAGGATGGGTGGTGATTGTGTGAATGGGTATTCTGGGACTTTACATGGAACATCAGTGACATTAACGCGGACTAGTGATGCCAACAACAGAAAAGTCTTAACAGTGACTATGAGTGGACTGAAGATGGAGAACACTGACTGGTATTGGTGTAGAGTTGGAAAACTAGAGATGCCTGTTCACATCACTGTCAGTCAACAAACTGCAACACAGAGAACCTCTAAGATGACCTCAAGTTAGTAGATCAATCACATACTTTATGATCAATATGATTCACTTTGTTTTATCCACTGGTATCATCTGGAACTAATTGTAATATGAACTATGAATGTGATGTTGCTATACAACCTGACTATCTGGTTTACCATTAACTTCATTGATGATATTGTTGTTTTACCTCACAGCAACCCAAGATCCAACCCCTCAACAACCCTCTGCCTCTCCAACTGCTGAGCCTGTTCAGACTGACAACACAAGTCAAGGAGCTGAGGGGAACATGGAGGAAGTCCACCAGAGGTTATTATCACTCCTTCAGATGTTTTATCCCACATGTTGTTAGATAATATGAACTCAGAGGAACATTACAATTCCATCATACACTACAACAGTTAATGCTAACCAAACACCCTCCCTAAATGCATATAGAGACTGTTATCACTTCCTCCTGGTTAGAACATCTCTGTGGTTGCCTTGTGAGAAGTAGCAGCATTACTGTGTTATACTCACTCATGTGCAAGGACAAGTTGCACACTTAATAAATAGTCATAATCTCAATAATAATCATATCTCTTCATTTGCATGGTCAACTTCCACACATGTGAATAGAAATAATTGTTCCACTTATCATACAAGTTGTTACCTTTTCACAAATGATCAATTTATAATGATCTATTTTAATTGTATTATTAATTCAAGTTGTCATCAGGTCTGTGAAAGTCCTACTCATCTCTCTGGGCATGTTGGTGGTGGTGACAGCTGGTATCCTAGTAACATGGAAGATGTGGAGAAGGCATAGTAAGTAGTCATTTTATGTGAATATAAAAAAGGAGAATAGTTTAGAAAATACTAAATGTATTGATATTGTGACCAACAGTATATTTCTTGCCTGTGATTCATCTTGAATGACAGAAAACATTTGGAGGAATTGTCTTTAAGAAATTCATTCAGAGGTATTATTGTACTATAACAAACTCAGAAGTTACTGACATCTCCCTCTCTTTATTCCAGAGGACAATAAGGCCAAGGACCAGACAACTACAGTGCTCAATATGTTGAAAAATGTTGTTAATACTGTAAGTTCACTAAATATACACCTGACTGCATCATATCAGTGGAAACAAACTGTTTCTCTTTGCTATTTATTTGCTATTTATTTCTTCGCAGTCTGCTGGCCTAGTACCAATCACTCCATCTCCGCAGTGAGCTGGGACTCTCAATTCAAAGGGCTTTATTGGCATGGGAAACATATGTTAGCAGAGGGTGGCGCTTAAGCTGCATCCCTGTCTCACCCCCGGCCCTGTGGAAGAAATGTGTGTTTTTTTGTACATGGATTTTACGTCATTTTTTTCATGCAACACCACTTTCCTTCAATTTGTACAGCAGGCCCTCATGCCAAATTGATTAAGAGCTTTTGAAACCAACAAGAATTTGCCTTTTTTTGGTTTGTTTGTTTGTCGATTAGGTGTGCAGTGAAAATACGTTGTCTGTCGTACTGTAATTTGGTAAAAGACCATTTGACATTTGCTCAGTACATTGTTTTCGCTGAGAAAATGTATGAGTCTGCTGTTAATGATAATTTTCCCAAGGTTGCTGTTGACGCATTTCCCACGGTTATGTCATGGTTCGTCGTATACATAATGGGCGGGCAAAGGTGCAGCGTGAGTAGAGTTCCACATATTTATTAAAGTGAATCTTCAAAAACAACAACGAATAAACAAACGTAAAGTTCGTAGTGCACATAGCACTAAACCAAAACGAAACAATATCCCACAAACGCAGCTGGGAAAAGGACCACACTAAGTATGATCCCCAATTAGAGGCAACGATCATCAGCTGCCTCCAATTGGGAACCATACTCACACCAACATAATACAAGACTAGAAGACCCCTAGTCACGCTCTGACCTATTGCACCATAGAGAACCCCAAGGGCTCTCTATGGTCAGGGTGTGACAGGTAATTAATGGGGTTGGGGTGATCAGTCCTTGGTTCCAGATATTGGGGAATATGCCAGAGCTGAGGAAGGTGTTAAAGTGTTTAAGGATAGCCAGGATAGATTTGTGTTCTGTATATTTTATCATTAAATTTAGGATACCATCAACCCCACTGGCCTTTTTGGTTGTAGGGTTTTGTATTTTGTCCTGTAGATCATTTAATGTAATTGGAGAATCCAGTGGGTTCTGCTAGTATTTAATAGTTGATTCTAAGATGTGTATTTGATCATGTATATGTTTCTGCTGTTTGTTCTTTGTTATAGAACCAACCAGATTGAGAAGTGGTTTATCCAAACATTTCCGTTTTGGATAGATAACTCATCGTGTTGCTGTTTGTTTAGAGTTTTCCAATGTTAAATGTTTTTTCCAAATCTAAGTGGTTAGATTCTATGGATTCTTCAATTACATTGAGCTGATTTCTGACGTGCTGTTCCTTCTTGTTCTGTAGTGTATTTCTGTCCAGGAAATTGTTGAGAAGGGATTCAATGTGTCTTGCCTAATTGTTTTATGGTAGATCTCCACAATACTTTCCTTCCATCTATAGCATTTCTTAATATTATTCAGGTCCTTTGGCTTTGATGCCTCATGATTGAGCTCAGCCCTGTTCAAGTAGAGTGTGATTTTGCTGTGATCTGATAGGGGTCTCAGCACTACTGCCAAGAGATGAGCTATAGGTGTAAATACCGTAGGAGTCCCCTCGAAACCTACCATTGACTATGTACATTCCCATTGTCCGACAGACCTGCAAGAAATGTGATCCATTTTTGTTGGTTATGTTGTCGTAGTTGTGTCTAGGAGGACAATAGGTAAATGTACACTATAACAGTATAACAACACATTTTTGTTACTTGGGTATCTCTCTACCAACAGGATCCATTTCCTGAAGCTGATGATGATGTCACATACAGCACTGTCAGCCTCCAGCACAAGACCCAACTAAAAGGACAGACCAAGGTAAAGCTGTTCTACTGATTCTCCACAGCTACTATTATGTTATCAGAAACAACAGTAGGTGATTGTTTCCTCAGTGTTAATATAGTCATGGTTACATCACCATTATAGCTGTAGGCCTCATATATCACCTTTATGTTACATATCACAATTATAACTGTCTACACTTTTAATTTCACAGAGAAGTGTGTTTTATAGTGTATCTCCATCATGACAGAACTGTCCCTGTTCACCTCTCTACCTGTTCCTCCTCTGTAGTCAGCAGAACCAGATGATAATGTGGTCTACAGCTCACTAGCTCTACAGGTGACCACACAGGTCAGTGTTGGTGTCTCCTCTGTCTGTTGTTCCAGACGATGCTGATCTCTCAACAAAGATACAGACAACACCACATTACTATGTGTACTAAACATCACTCTTTAACCACACAAATCTTTCTTAGTCTTTTTATTTTGCTGCATGTAAAATGTTGTCATCACATTGTGACCAGCTAAACTATTGTTATCAGTGTGTATCCATAACATTACAGTGTGGACTGTACCTGGGTTTAGGGTGACGTTTCCCTCGATGCTGATCTTGGGTCAGATTCTTTTTTAAATACCACTGAAGATTAAGGTTAGGATAGGAGGAAGGGGAAGCTGATCCTAGATTTGTATCTAGTGGAAACGTCACAATGGAGATTGTGACTGAATGTTTCACTTCCTCTCCAGCAGAGGGCAGCAGCAGCACAGTAGTGACTGACAGAGAAGACCTTCCTTTTACTGGAAGGACAGAACACTCCCCTCTCCTGTGTCACAACATCTGTCTGCCTCCAATATGATTCTGTCATACCTCTTAACCCATCCCAGGAAGACACCTCTATCCTTTAGTGTAATAAACTACTGAAGGCAGTCTGCTGTGTTTGTTCTGATTATCATCACATTTCTGTTATTAGTTATGTTCCACCACCTTTCCCCTTGTCTCTTATTTCTTACATCATGATCTCATTGATCTAGTTTAATGTCCTATGCCTGTAACTAATCATGATCAAACGTGTATTAAGATCTTAGTATAGACAGCTACTATGTATAATAACTACTGTACTGCAATAATAAAATGTACTATATATATTAAACAATGGACATTGATTTTTTAAATGCAATTGTTACATCTATTTATAGCAACTATTTCTAGGAATTACACAAACATTTTATTTTAGGTATGGGGGTAATTGTCTGCATTATTTTCAATCACCCATATATTATTTTGTAAATATATACAGTACTGTATATATTTACAAATGGACAACAACACTTAGGCTTCCATATCCAGCTTTTACATACTATATACATTTTACTGACACAGTATATTTGACATTAGTTGTATTTTGTTTGTTTTTAGTCCTTCAGCTCCCCTCTACTCTACCCCTCTACTCTACCCCTCCATCTCAGTGTTGATTTATATTTGCCATATATTTTCCAACTGTGCTGTTTCATAAAATTTATGAACCTACATACAAAATCAGAACTGTTTGTGGTCGCCATTGAAAACTCACATGTCCTGGTCTCTGTCTGCCCAAAATAAATGATGAACCCAAGTGGAGAGTTGAAGGACACATGTAAAGGAGTTCCCGGGGTTCAAACCAACTCTGTTAAAGTATGAGGGAGGGGGTTATTAACAGTGGGGCGTTTATCATAGGTTACTGTTTAAGTTCCCTAAGTTGGTATCCATCAACATTTACTTTGATTAATTTATGGCACCTTTTATTATGTTATTTTGAATATTATTTGTAATTTTGAATGTGTTGTTTTTTTGATTGAAATGCATTGTTTCTGTAGGAGGGGCTAAAGCAATTTAAAGGCTGGGTTGAGCTCGTCCCAGAACCGGAGACGTGGGCAGACCATGATAAGCAGATTCCATTAGCTTCCACAGCCACAGAGTCAGATTCAACAGCCACAAAGTCAGCATGTTATTTAAGGTTAGGGATAAGATTAACAGTGTGGTTAGGTTAGGGTTAAAGAAAGGTTTAAAATACAATTTTAAGAAGATTAATTGTAGAAATGGGCGGGC
The DNA here is from genome assembly GCF_018296145.1 of Oncorhynchus tshawytscha. Lineage (NCBI taxonomy): Eukaryota > Metazoa > Chordata > Actinopteri > Salmoniformes > Salmonidae > Oncorhynchus > Oncorhynchus tshawytscha. Next base: position 79,757,298 of record NC_056434.1, read on the forward strand.
TTTATGACTTTGTGGCTATGGAAGCTAGTGACAACTATCAAATGCTGCAATTACGTGCTCGTCAGAACTTCCTATTTCCTCATTTGAAAATTCAAAAGTCACTCGCACATCTGAGTTATCTTTTTTGCAGGTGCATGGTAACAGTTGAATAAATGTGAAAAATAAGAAAAATATAAGGGCAGTGTGCTGGTTTCTTATTTTTTTCAAATTGATTCAACTGTCACTAGCTTCCATAGCCACAAAGTCATAAAGCCCACCCATTTCTACTGCTCTTTAATGAGCTTTACGTATTAGCCTCACTGTCACGACTTCCGCCAAAGTCAAATCAAATCAAATTTTATTTGTCACATACACATGGTTAGCAGATGTTAATGCGAGTGTAGCGAAATGCTTGTTGTTCCCTCTCCTTGTTCGGGCGGTGTTCGGCGGTCGACGTCACCAACCTTCTAGCCATCGCTAATCCATTTTTCATTTTCCATTGTTTTTGTCTTGTCTACCATCACACCTGGTTCCAATCCCATCAATTACATGTTGTGTATTTAACCCTCTTTTTCCCCTCATGTCCTTGTCTGTCACGTTCTGACGTTTATTTCCTTTGTTTTGTCATTATTTAGTATGGTCAGGGCGTGAGTTGGGGTGGGCAGTCTATGTTTGTTTTTCTATGATTTTGGGATTTCTATGTTTCGGGCCTAGTATGGTTCTCAATCAGAGGCAGGTGTCATTAGTTGTTTCTGATTGAGAATCATACTTAGGTAGCCTGGGTTTCACTGTTTGTTTGTGGGTGTTTGTTTCTGTGTCTGTGCTTTTCACCACACGGTACTGTTTTCGGTTTTCGTTCGTTCCACGTTTATTGTTTTTGTATTCAGTTGTGTTCATGTTAAGTATTTCTTATTAAAAAGAACCATGAACACTTACCACGCCGCATATTGGTCCTCCGATCCTTCTCGCTCTCCTCTTCAGATGAAGAGGAGGAAAACCCTTACATTGTCGGTGATTTTTATTGTAAGTGTATGTGTATATCTGTACTGGTGTGCGTCGGGTTATGTTACCCATTGATTTTTATTATTATGTTTTCCGGTGTTTTTTGTATATATACTGTGCCGTTGGAAACACAGTTATTTCCCTCCTGCGTCTGACTTCTCTGCCGCCAGTTAAACACCCTTACACTTACAGCCTTCGTCAGAGCTTTAGTGAGTTTTTAAATTAGCACCCTTCTGTAGACCTAGCCCCACCTACATCCGTTCCACACATCACATGGGGTTGGAGGCGAGGGATAACAAATAAGTGCTACCAAATATAACAATACGCATCTAATAAATATTCTAATAAAGTGTGTACATAAAACGTATTAAACACGTCTGTAAAACCACAATGAGGACATCGACCTACCAAGCAAATTTTCATAAATCATTGGGTACAACGCAAGAAAAAGGTCAGAGTAATCTGAAATAGGGACATAATTCATGTTCACATTAACAACATTACATACATAGGTATTTCATCAATAAGACCTTTAGGAAATAATGTTTGCTTATTTGTATTATTTATATCAAATCAAATCAAATCAAATCAAATCAAATTTTATTTGTCACATACACATGGTTAGCAGATGTTAATGCGAGTGTAGCGAAATGCTTGTGCTTCTAGTTCCGACAATGCAGTAATAACGAGCAAGTAATCTAACTAACAATTCCAAAAAAAAACTACTGTCTTATACACAGTGTAAGGGGATAAAGAATATGTACATAAGGATATATGAATGAGTGATGGTACAGAGCAGCATAGGCAAGATACAGTAGATGATATCGAGTACAGTATATACATATGAGATAAGTATGTAAACCAAGTGGCATAGTTAAAGTGGCTAGTGATACATGTATTACCTAAGGATGCAGTCGATGATATAGAGTACAGTATCAACGTATGCATATGAGATGAACAATGTAGGGTAAGTAACATTATATAAGGTAGCATTGTTTAAAGTGGCTAGTGATATATTTACATAATTTCCCATCAATTCCCATGATTAAAGTGGCTGGAGTAGAGTCAGTGTCATTGACAGTGTGTTGGCAGTAGCCACTCAATGTTAGTGGTGGCTGTTTAACAGTCTGATGGCCTTGAGATAGAAGCTGTTTTTCAGTCTCTCGGTCCCAGCTTTGATGCACCTGTACTGACCTCGCCTTCTGGATGACAGCGGGGTGAACAGGCAGTGGCTCGGGTGGTTGATGTCCTTGATGATCTTTATGGCCTTCCTGTAGCATCGGGTGGTGTAGGTGTCCTGGAGGGCAGGTAGTTTGCCCCCGGTGATGCGTTGTGCAGACCTCACTACCCTCTGGAGAGCCTTACGGTTGAGGGCGGTGCAGTTGCCATACCAGGCGGTGATACAGCCCGCCAGGATGCTCTCGATTGTGCATCTGTAGAAGTTTGTGAGTGCTTTTGGTGACAAGCCAAATTTCTTCAGCCTCCTGAGGTTGAAGAGGCGCTGCTGCGCCTTCCTCACGATGCTGTCTGTGTGAGTGGACCAATTCAGTTTGTCTGTGATGTGTATGCCGAGGAACTTAAAACTTGCTACCCTCTCCACTACTGTTCCATCGATGTGGATGGGGGTGTTCCCTCTGCTGTTTCCTGAAGTCCACAATCATCTCCTTAGTTTTGTTGACGTTGAGTGTGAGGTTATTTTCCTGACACCACACTCCGAGGGCCCTCACCTCCTCCCTGTAGGCCGTCTCGTCGTTGTTGGTAATCAAGCCTACCACTGTTGTGTCGTCCGCAAACTTGATGATTGAGTTGGAGGCGTGCATGGCCACGCAGTCGTGGGTGAACAGGGAGTACAGGAGGGGGCTCAGAACGCACCCTTGTGGGGCCCCAGTGTTGAGGATCAGCGGGGAGGAGATGTTGTTGCCTACCCTCACCACCTGGGGGCGGCCCGTCAGGAAGTCCAGTACCCAGTTGCACAGGGCGGGGTCGAGACCCAGGGTCTCGAGCTTGATGACGAGCTTGGAGGGTACTATGGTGTTGAATGCCGAGCTGTAGTCGATGAACAGCATTCTCACATAGGTATTCCTCTTGTCCAGATGGGTTAGGGCAGTGTGCAGTGTGGTTGAGATTGCATCGTCTGTGGACCTATTTGGGCGGTAAGCAAATTGGAGTGGGTCAAGGGTGTCAGGTAGGGTGGAGGTGATATGGTCCTTGACTAGTCTCTCAAAGCACTTCATGATGACGGATGTGAGTGCTACGGGGCGGTAGTCGTTTAGCTCAGTTACCTTAGCTTTCTTGGGAACAGGAACAATGGTGGCCCTCTTGAAGCATGTGGGAACAGCAGACTGGTATAGGGATTGGTTGAATATGTCCGTAAACACACCGGCCAGCTGGTCTGCGCATGCTCTGAGGCGCGGCTGGGGATGCCGTCTGGGCCTGCAGCCTTGCGAGGGTTAACACGTTTAAATGTCTTACTCACTTCGGCTGCAGTGAAGGAGAGACCGCATGATTCCGTTGCAGGCCGTGTCAGTGGCACTGTATTGTCCTCAAAGCGGGCAAAAAGTTATTTAGTCTGCCTGGGAGCAAGACATCCTGGTCCGAGACTGGGCTGGGTTTCTTCCTGTAGTCCGTGATTGACTGTAGACCCTGCCACATACCTCTTGTGTCTGAGCCGTTGAATTGAGATTCTACTTTGTCTCTGTACTGGCGCTTAGCTTGTTTGATAGCCTTGCGGAGGGAATAGCTGCACTGTTTGTATTCAGTCATGTTACCAGACACCTTGCCCTGATTGAAAGCAGTGGTTCGTGCCTTCAGTTTCACACGAATGCTGCCATCAATCCACGGTTTCTGGTTAGGGAATGTTTTAATCGTTGCTATGGGAACGACATCTTCAACGCACGTTCTAATGAACTCGCACACCGAATCAGCGTAATCGTCAATATTGTTATCTGACGCAATACGAAACATCTCCCAGTCCACGTGATGGAAGCAGTCTTGGAGTGTGGAGTCAGCTTGGTCGGACCAGCGTTGGACAGACCTCAGCGTGGGAGCTTCTTGTTTTAGTTTCTGTCTGTAGGCAGGGATCAACAAAATGGAGTCGTGGTCAGCTTTTCCGAAAGGGGGGCGGGGCAGGGCCTTATATGCGTCGCGGAAGTTAGAGTAACAATGATCCAGGGTCTTTCCACCCCTGGTTGCGCAATCAATATGCTGATAAAATTTAGGGAGTCTTGTTTTCAGATTAGCCTTGTTAAAATCCCCAGCTACAATGAATGCAGCCTCCGGATAAATCGTTTCCAGTTTGCAGAGAGTTAAATAAAGTTCGTTCAGAGCCATCGATGTGTCTGCTTGGGGGATATATACGGCTGTGATTATAATCGAAGAGAATTCTCTTGGTAGATAATGCGGTCTACATTTGATTGTGAGGAATTCTAAATCAGGTGAACAGAAGGATTTGAGTTCCTGTATGTTTCCTTCATCACACCATGTCACGTTGGCCATAAGGCATACGCCCGCCCGTCTTCTTACCAGAGAGATGTTTGTTTCTGTCGGCGCGATGCGTGGAGAAACCCGCTGGCTGCACCGCTTCGGATTGCGTCTCTCCAGTGAGCCATGTTTCCGTGAAGCAGAGAACGTTACAGTCTCTGATGTCCCTCTGGAATGCTACCCTTGCTCGGATTTCATCAACCTTGTTGTCAAGAGACTGGACATTGGCAAGAAGAATGCTGGGGAGTGGTGCACGATGTGCCCGTCTCCGGAGTCTGACCAGAAGACCGCTCGTTTCCCTCTTTTTCTGAGTCGTTTTTTTTTTTTGGTCGCTGCATGTGATCCACTCGGTTACACTGGTTGTAAGGCAGAACTCAGGATCCGCATCGCGAAAAACATATTCTTGGTCGTACTGATGGTGAGTTGACGCTGATCTTATATTCAGTAGTTCTTGTCGGCTGTATGTAAAGAAACCTAAGATGACCTGGGGTACTAGTGTAAGAAATAACACGTAAAAAAAAAAACTGCATAGTTTCCTAGGAACGCGAAGCGAGGCGGCCATCTCTGTCGGCGCCGGAAGTACTATATCACCTTCCCTGTCTGATATCTTAAGTTGGGGTGAGTTGGGGTGGGCAGAAAAATGGATTACCCTCTGCCACAAAATATAAAGGTAGAAATGTCATGTTTTAGGTCATTAAAATGGAGCAGGAAAGGCAGCACATGATTAATGAATCACAGTGCTCCCTAAATATTCTCTCAGGTCATCACAATTACATAACCTTTGGGCCAACAAGAGACAATATTATCTTAAAAGAGGTGAGGTGGCGATGATGGGACTGGGGGTTGGCATCCTCTCACATCAAAACATATCTGCAGACGAGAGACAGATGGAGAGAGCATGTTTAAGCCTTGTTTTATTTTTTTATTCTAACATTGTTAGTCATCATTCAGGAGGTGAAATGCAAAACTGACCTATCTGTATTTCAATGTAAAGCATCTCTTTATTAATTATACTTCCTAGTTAAAGTGAGAACCACTGCTCTTCATTGGGACCTCTTCATATGTAGACAGGATTTCACAGCTCTCTTTATCTGAGGACCGATAACCTCACAAGAAACTGTGGTGGCAAATCGGTTCAAATATGACACAACCAATAACTTTGTGAAAATCAATATAGACTTTTAATACAACAGTATCATAAGCCGGAGCGGTCCGCGGAACACACACACTTTTTCAGAGCCCTCGCTCTGAGTTATACACCTACCATATAAGTCCCTCCCATATGCAAATTAAGTTACATCCCAATCCGTGCTTCCTGCTTGTTCAGCCCAATAACGCCCCCATCTGCTTTCCATTAGATCCTAATGGTGACAAGACCCTTGCTTTGACCCTTCACTCAGCTTAATGCGTTCTCCTGTTTGTGTGTTATCTAGGGTCAGCAGACTATGTGTCTCTTCTGTTTTTAGCATGCTCAGCTATACTAAAAATACTATACATTCCTCTATGCTATAGGCTTGCTTTATCTCTAGTTTTTAGTGTCCAGCTGCCCTAAAAATACTATACATTCCTCTATTTTACAGCCCTATGCTTTGGCTCTGTAATTAACTCTGTGTGTCTTTTGTATGTGTCTTTCATCTCCTTTAGCTTTAGGGTGCCCAGCTGTTCTGGTCGCCTTCTCTTCATATGGTTGTCTAAGATCAAACAGACTTGTCTCCTGTGATGTGATTGATGTCTGTAATCCATCAGTTGGTCCTTTGGCTGACCCCCTCCTTAGACAACCTCTGATCTTTGTATATCCAGCTGGTCTAGGCGTCTATGTCACCTTCCCTTCATGTAGTCTGTTTTTAGTGTTCAACTATTCTATATATCTTATGCATTTGTCTATGTGTTATATTTTGCACCCACAAAACAGACTTTGTTTAGTCAAATTATACCGTACTGAATATAATGTTACTATTATCTCCATCCTCACTTCTAAGGACAGGAACTAGACAAACGTACCTGCCCTATCTAGAATTGTCTACTCTCTCACTTTGACAGTTGGGGCTGCTATCCTTTCACCCTCCAAAGCTGTTAGCTAGCTACCTACAAATGCATTTGGAGTTCGTTTTTTACACTGATAAATGCAAAAAGATACCGAGCCAATATGATGTTAGGTAGCCTGTGATATTTAATTCAGTTAGCTAGCTATCTATACAGTATATGACGTTGGCTAGATAGCTAGCTAGCCAACTAGCTAGTTAATTTAGCATCTCATTTGAATTAGCCTGCACTGTCGCTAATTAGCTAATAATACATAGTTTAAAAAAATGTTTGTCATGTGTTTACTTACCTAAATAGGTTCTCCCAGCCACGTGGATAATTGGAAACAGGGCAGCAAAGTTTGCTTGTCACCAGAGCGTTTTAGACAATATTACTATTGAACTATGTACCCATTTAATAACCAGACCTTCATACAAACTTGCTATGCTGAATTCTTGCCACACAATCGAACGCCCACAAGCGACTCACAAGGGGCGGCCTAAGCTGCATGCGTCAATTTACCACTATCTAGTGTACATGCACAGTTAGGCCTACTTGTAGCTAACATTTAAGTTAACCTTAGCTACTTCTGTGGCTTGAGACTGCTAGCTAACAATAAACGGAACGGAGGGAATATGCCAGACCCCCTAAAAGAGGCTTAGCCCCCTATCCAGTAATCTCTAGTGACGTTCCTGGGCTAAACACTGCATGCTTCTTTACCAAAGGTTCATTGCCACGTTCATGTGCTTTCGGAGTTCTGTGAAATTCCTAGTTCTGACTGGGTAGTTTCACTTGAATGACCCTCCAAGTCGGAATTACAAGAGGAAAATTAGAAAGTGTTGCTGCCAAAAACAAATCAGTTTTTGACCACTACAGCCTCATCAGTATGTAATTTGTAATGTAATTAGATTGACCATATTGTCAATATTAAGGTAGATAAAGTCTTACTGGTTGAAGAATTGTTCTGACCAAATCACCAAATAGCACATGAATGATGCAAAGTCGTATTTCCGACACCAAAAATGTGAAATTTTGACAGGCACATGAATGTAGGATTTATATTTTTTATTTAACAAGGCAAGTCAGTTAAGAACAAATTCTTATTTACAATGATGGGCTGCCCGGCCAAACCCAGATGACGCTGGGCACTGCCTCATGGGACTCCCAATCACAGCTAGATGTGATATAGGCTGGATTCGAACCAGGGACTGTAGTGACGCCTCTTGAACTTAGACTGCTGCTCCACTCGGGTAATTACTAGATTCCATAGCCAGAAAGTCATAAATCCCGCCCATTTCTACATTTGATCTTCTTAAAATATGATTTTAAACCCAACTTTAACCCTAACCTAACCACACTGTTAAACTTAACCCTAACCTATCCACATCGTTAACCTTTAACCTAACCTAACCTAACCTAAACTAACCTAACCACACTGTTAAACTTAACCCTAACCTAACCACACTGTTAACCTCAACCCTAACCTTTAATAAAATGTGGCTATGGAATCTGACTTTGTGGCTGTGGAATCTGACTCTGTGGCTATGGAAGCTAATGTTAATAAAATGTGGCTATGGAATCTGACTCTGTGGCTATGGAAGTTAATGGAATCTGACTTTGTGGCTATGGAATCTGACTTTGTGGCTGTGGAATCTGACTCTGTGGCTGTGGAATCTGACTTTCTGGCTATGGAATCTGACTTTGTGGCAATGGAATCTGACTCTGTGGCTGTGGAATCTGACTTTGTGGCTGTGGAATCTGACTCTGTGGCTGTGGAATCTGACTCTGTGGCTATGGAAGCTAATGGAATCTGCTTATCATGGTCTGCCCACGTCTCCGGGTCCGGGACCAGCTCAACCCCATCCTTTAAATAGCCATAGCCCCTCCTACAGAAACATTCAAATACAATAAAAATCAATACATTCAAATTTATAAATACTATTCCAGATAACATAATAAATTAATCAAAGTAAATGTTGATGGATACCAACTTAGGGAACTTAAACAGTAACATATGATAAACGCCCCAATGTTAATAACCCCCTCCCTCATACTTTAACAGAGTTGGTTTGAACCCCGGGAACCCCTTTACATGTGTCCTTCAAATATCCACTTGGGTTAATCATTTATTTTGGGCAGACAGAGACCAGGACACGTGAGTTTTCAATGGCGACCACAAACAGTTCTGATTTTGTATATAGTGTGGCAGACTGCAGGGAGAGGTGAGAGGAGTGGTTATTGAAGGAGATATCTTGCAGCCCACTGGCTCCAACCCCAAGCCTTATATAGACTTCTTGCCCTAATGAGGCAAGCCTGTGGATCATTAAGCCAGAGAGTACTTGGGGATGAAAGAGGAAGTGGCTTGCTCAAATGGGCAGAGAACAGAGAGGGAAGTGTGAGAAGAGAGAAATGGCTGTGTGATTACCCCCACTGTGTACCGAACCGGTTTGGCTGAGGACACAAGTTTTAGGATTACCCCTGGAGAATGGAATGGACAACGAGAACGGTTTGTGGACTGTGAAATGGTTGGTGAATTCCCTCCCTTTCTCCAGTGTGCAAATCTCCCTAATAAACTCCCCATTTGCATTCTAGTTGTGCTCCTTGTGCGTGTTTGGTTATTGAACTGGATGGTCTTCAGAGATAGATGGGAGGGGTAGAGGGGAGGGGTTGAGGAAAGCTGAAGGACTAAAAACAAACTAAAGATAACTAATGTAAAATATACTGTGCCAGTAAAATCTATTTTAAGCTGGAAGTAGAAGCCTAAGTGTTGTTGTCCATGTGTGTATATATAAACTCAGAAAAAAAAAAATTCCTCTCACTGTCAACTGTGTTTATTTTCAGCAAACTTAACATGTGTAAATATGTGTATGAACATAGCAAGATTCAACAACTGAGACATAAACTGAACAAGTTCCACAGACATGTGAATAACAGAAATGGAATAATGTCCCTGAACAAAGGCGGGGTCAAAAGTAACAGTCAGTATCTGGTGTGGCCACCAGCTGCATTAAGTACTGCAGTGCATCTCCTCCTCATGGACTGCACCAGATTTGCCAGTTCTTGTTGTGAGATGTTACCCCACTCTTCCACCAAGGCACCTGCAAGTTCCCGGACATTTCTGGTGGGAATGGCCCTAGCCCTCACCCTCCGATCCACAGGTCCCAGACGTGCTCAATGGGATTGAGATCCGGACTCTTTGCTGGCCATGGGAGAACACTGACATTCCTGTCTTTGCAGGAAATCACGCACAGAACGAGCAGTATGGCTTGTGGCATTGTCATGCTGGAGGGTCATGTCAGGATGAGCCTGCAGGAAGGGTACAACATGAGGGAGGAGGATGTCTTTCCAGTAATGAGACTGCCTGCAATGACAACAAGTTCAGTCTGATGCTACTGTGAGACACCGCCCCAGACTATGATGGACCGTCCACCTACAAATCGATCCTGCTCCAGAGTACAGGCCTCGGTGTAACGCTCATTCCTTCGATGATAAACACGAATCCGACAATCACCCCTGGTGAGACAAAACCGCAACTTGTCAGTGAAGAGCACTTTTTGCCAGTCCTGTCTGGTCCAGTGATGGTGGGTTTGTGCCCATAGGCGATGATGTTGCCGGTGATGTCTGGTGAGGATCTGCCTTACAACAGGCCTACAAGCCCTCAGTCCAGCCTCTCTCAGCCTATTGCGGACAGTCTGAGCACTGATGGAGGGATTGTGCGTTCCTGGTATAACTCAGGCAGTTGTTGTTGCCATCTTGTACCTGTCCCACAGGTGTGATGTACCAGTCCTGTGCAGGTGTTGTTACACGTGGTCTGCAACTGCGAGCATGATCAGCTGTCTGTCCTGTCTCCCTGTAGCTCTGTCTTAGGCGTCTCACAGTATGGACATTGCAATTTATTGCCCTAGCCACATCTGCAGTCCTCATGCCTCCTTGCAGCATTCCTAAGGCACATTCATGCACATGAGCAGGGACTCTGGGCATCTTTCTTTTGGTGTTTTTCAGTCAGTAGAAAGGCCTCTTTAGTGTCCTAAGTTTTCATAACTGCGACCTTATTTGCCTACCGTCTCTAAGCTGTTAATGTCTTAACGACCGTTCCGCAGGTGCATGTTCATTAATTGTTTATGGTTCATTGAACAAGCATGGGAAACTGTTTAAACCCTTTACAATGAAGATCTGTGAAGTTATTTGGATTTGTATGAATTATCGTTGAAAAACAGGGTCTTGAAAAAGGGACGTTTAAAGCTGATCTACCCCCAAAAAATGTAATGAAAAGTTCAATGATTCCCAATAAATATAACATGATTTGCAAAAAGAAAATGCTTCTGTGTAATTCCCACAAATATCTGCTATAAATAGATGTAACAATTGCATTGTACCATTGATGTCCATTGGGCAATATATAGTCATTTTTATTATTGCAGTTCAGTATACTAAGATCTTAATACACGTTTGATCATGATTAGTTACAGGCATAGGACATTTAACTAGATGAGATCAATAAGATCATGATGTAAGAAACCAGAGAGGGGAAAGGTTGATGGAACATAACTATTAACAGAAATGTGATGATAATCACAACAAACACAGCAGACTGTCTTCAGTAGTTTATTACACTAAAGAATAGAGGGGTCTACCTGGGGTGGGTTAAGAGGTATGACAGAAGAATATTGGATGCAGATAGATGTTGTAACACAGGAGAGGGAGTGTTCTGTCCTTAAAGGATAAGGACTCGATCAAGGTCTTCTCAGTCAGTCACTGCTGTGCTGCTTCCCTCTGCTGGAGAGGAAGTGAAACATTCAGTCACATTCTCCATGGTGACGTTTCCATTAGGCACAGATCTAAGATCAGTTTCCCCTCCTCCTACTCTAACTTTAACCTTTGGTGGGGGAAAATGAAATCAGACCCAAGATCAGCATCTAGAGGCAACGTCACCCTAAACCTAGGCACAGTTCACACTGTAATGTTATGGATACACACTGATAACAATAGTTCAGCTGGTCAAAATGTGATAATAACATTTTACATGCAGCAAAATAAAAAGACTAAGAAAGATTTGTGTGGTTAAAGAGTGATGTTTAGTACACATAGTAATGTGGTGTTGTCTGTATCTTTGTTGAGAGATCAGCATCATCTGGTACAACAGACAGAGGAGACACCAACACTGACCTGTGTGGTCACCTGTAGAGCTAGTGAGCTGTAGACCACATTATCATCTGGTTCTGCTGACTACAGAGGAGGAACAGGTAGAGAGGTGAACAGGGACAGTTCTGTCATGATGGAGATACACTATAAAACACACTTCTCTGTGAAATTAAAAGTGTAGACAGTTATAATTGTGATATGTAACATAAAGGTGATATATTAGGCCTACAGCTATAATGGTGACGTAACCATGACTATATTAACACTGAGGAAACAATCACCTACTGTTGTTTCTGATAACATAATACTAGCTGTGGAGAATCAGTAGAACAGCTTTACCTTGGTCTGTCCTTTTAGTTGGGTCTTGTGCTGGAGGCTGACAGTGCTGTATGTGACATCATCATCAGCTTCAGGAAATGGATCCTGTTGGTAGAGAGATACCCAAGTAACAAAAATTTATTGTTTTATTGTTATAGTGTACATTTACCTATTGCTTGTTCCAAGACAGAAAATTAGATTGGAAATACAATTGTTTTCTAAAACAGATGCACATTTGCCAAGGCAGTGACACTTCATGAGTAACAGCAATAATGTTGTCTAAGAGCCGAGATGCTTGCAGCCATAAGTTGACCTTCTCTTCTGTCCTGAACTGATCAGGCATCACAGTGCTGTACATCACGTCATGGTGGCTCCCTGGGTTTGGGCTCTGAGAAATTGACAACACAGAAGGTAAACATATGGATACACGCACAGGAAAAGAGATACACTAACTTCAGATACTCAGCTCACACTGCAGAGATGGAGGAGAAAGAGAGAAAGAGGGAGAGAGAGAGAGACATCCCAGCTCACTCCGCAGAGATGGAAGAGAAAGAGAGAGAGAAAGAGGGAGAGAGAGAGAGACATCCCAGCTCACACTGCAAAGATGGAAGAGAGAGAGAACCCCAGATCACACTGTAGAGATGGAGGAGAGAGAGAGCGAGTGGCATAGGGAGAGAGAGAGAGAGAGAGAGAGATCCCCAGCCCACACTGCAGAGATGCCAAAAATACTTTCACCCTGCCACTAAACATCGGTTAATTGTAAGCATTTTGCGAGACAATGCCTCAAAGCTAATGTCTACCTGACCGACTATTCCAACCTGGACTTGAACAGCGTTTATGACCAGGTCCACCTCTACAAAGCAGCAATCCCAACTTTCTCCAGGACCCTGAAGGACGTCACCCTGAACCGTACCCCCAGCAACTCACACAGGAGGAGCAGAGCAACGGACTCCCCACCCAGATTAGCGAGACACCCTCCCAGACCTATAAGACCCCCTCCTGAAAGACCTGCACTTAGAGAAGCCATGCCAAGATGACCTACACCCAGACCACAGCATCACCAGCCACATCCCAACCAGCTAAGACAACCCCAAGCAAAACCTGGCCACACCCTTTATAGGTAACCCCCATTTCAGACCTATGCCCCTTCTGCCCACCCCATCCCCCCACCCCTGTGGCAAGGACCTCAACATGACAGCAGAACATAAGCCCAGGCCGTGAGCAGAGCAACAGCCCCAACCACCACTATAACACCCTTCCAAGCCCCATCCTGCAATCTAAGAGGTACAGTTGAAGTTGGAAGTTAATATACACTTAGCTTGGAGTCATTAAAAATCATTTTTCTACCTCTCCACAAATGTCTTGTTAACAAACTATAGTTTTGGCAAGTCGGTTAGGACATCTACTTTGTGCATGACACATGTAATTTTTCCAACAATTGTTTACAGAGAGATTATTTCACTTATAATTCACTCTATTACAATTCCAATGGGTCAGAAGAATACATACACTAAGTTGACTGTGCCTTTAAACAGCTTGGAAAATTCCAGAAAATGATGTCATGAATTTAGAAGCTTCTGATAGGTGAATTGACATAATTTGAGTCAATTGGAGGTGTCCCTGTGGATGTATTTCAAGGCCTACCTTCAAACTCAGTGCCTCTTTACTTGACATCATGGGAAAAATCAAAAGAAATCAGCCAAGACCTCAGAAAAAATGGTGGACCTCCACAAGTGGAAATTTGGAGCAATTTCCAAATGCCTGTTCATCTGTACAAACAATAGTACGGAAGTATCAACACCATGGGACCACGCATACCGTTCAGGAAGGAGACGTGTTATGTCTCCTAGAGATGAACGTTCTTGGTGCGAAAAGTGCAAATCAATCCCAGAACAACAACAAAGGACCTTGTGAATATGCTGGAGGAAACAGGTACAATAGTATCTATATCCACAGTAAAACGAATCCTATATCGACATAACATGAAAGGCCACTCAGCAAGGTAGAAGCCATTGCTCCAAAATCGCCATAAAAAAACAGACTAGGGTGTGGAACTGCACATGGGGACAAAGATCGTACTTTTTGGAGAAATGTCCTCTGGTCTGATGAAACAAAAATATAACTGTTTGGCCATAATGACCATCGTTATGTTTGGAGGAAAAGGGGAGGCTTGCAAGCCGAAGAACACCATCCCAACCATGAAGCACGGGGTGGCAGCATCATGTTGTGGGGGTGATTTGCTGCAGGAGGGACTGGTGCACTTCACAAAATAGATGGCACCATGAGGTATGAAAATTATGTGGTTATATTGAAGCAACATCTCAAGATCAGTCAGGAAGTTAAAGCTTGGTCGCAAATAGGTCTTCCAAATGGACAATGACACCAAGCATACTTCCAAAGTCGTGGCAAAATGGCTTAAGGACAACAAAGTCAAGGTATTGGAGTGGCCATCAAAAAGCCCTGACCTCAATCCTATAGACAATTTGTGGGTAGATCTGAAAAAGCATGTGCAAGCAAGTAGGCCTACAAACCTGACTCAGTTACACCAGCTCTGTCAGGAGGAATGGGCCAAAATTCACCCAACTTATTGTGGGAAGCTTGTGGAAGGCTACCCGAAACACTTGACCTAAGTTAAACCATTTAAAGGCAATGCTACCAAATACTAATTGAGTGTATGTAAACTTCTGACCCACTGGGAATGTGATGAAAGACATAAAAGCTGAAATAAATCATTCTCTACTATTATCATGTCATTTCACTTTCTTAAATTAAATTGGTGTATAACCTAAATTGGTACTTAATAACCTAAAACAGGGAATTTTTACTCTGATTAATTGTCAGGAATTGTGAAAAACTGAGTTTAAATGTATTTGGCTAAGATGCACGTAAACCTCCGACTTCAACTGTACGTATCAGATGCTCAACATGCTCTGCTCACACCTACTGTGATGGTCCGGGCCTAAACCACTCAAAAACAACCCTAGGCACTATGGAACACAAATCTTTAACTATCTCATCCTGGAATATACAAGGTCTGAGGTCATCTGGCTTTGGCCTAAAGAGCAGGAACCCAGACTTCATCAAAGAAATTGGAAATATAGACATTGTCATCCTACAAGAAACATGGTATAAAGGAGACGGACCCACTGGTTGCCCTCTAAGCTACAGAGAGCTGTTAGCCACATCCACCAATCTATCAGGTGTCAAACAGGGAAGAGACTCAGGGGGTATGCTAATTTCGTATAGAGCAGACCTAATCCACTCCATTTGTCAAAACAGGAACATTTTACATCTGGCAAGAAACTAATAATGAAATGATCTCAACAGAGAAGAATGTCCTCATGTGTGCTACCTATATCCCCCAATAGAATCCCCGTGCTTTAACGATGACAGCTTCTCCATCCTAGAGGGGGAGATCAACAATTTCCAGTCTCAGGGATGTGTGCTAGTCTGTGGCGGCCTAAATGTCAGAACTCGACAAGAACCTGACACCCTCAGAACACAGGGGGACAAACACCTACCTGGAGGTGACCATATTCCCTCCCCATATGCCTCCCTGAGGCATCAAAACCAAAGGAACGGAATAATATTAAGAAATGCTATAGAAAGAAGGAACGTAGTGTGAAATCTAGCAAAAAACAATTAGTCAACAACAAATTCAATCCCTTCCTGAAAATTTCCTGGACAAAATGTTTCACTGTAATACTGAAGGTGTAAACTTGGCAGTAGAAAACCTAAACAGTATATTTGACCTTTCAGCATCCAAAATCAAATATAAAAATGTCAAACAGACAACCTAAGAAAATTAACAACAATGACAAATGGTTTGATGAAGAATGCACAAACCTAAGAAAGAAATTGAGATACCAATCCAACCAAAAACATAGAGACCCAGAAAACCAGAGCCTACGCCTTCGCTACGGTGAATCACTAAAACAGTACAGACATACACTATGTAAAAAGAAGGAACAGCATGTCAGACATCAGCTCAATGTAATTAAAGAATCCATAGAATCTAACCAATTCTGGAAACTCTGAACAAACAACAACATGAAAAGTTATCTATCCAAAGCGGAGATGTTTGGATAAAACACTTCTCCAATCTATTTGGCTCTGTAACAACGAACAAAACGCAAAAACACATACGTGATCGAATACAAATCTTAGAATCCACTATTAAAGACTTCCAGAACCCACTGGATTCTCCAATTAAATTGAATGAACTAGAGGACAAAATACAAACCCTCCAACCCAAAAAGGCCTGTGGTGTTGATGGTATCCTAAATGAAATAATAAAATATACAGACCACAAATTCCAATTGGCTATACTTAAACTCTATAACATAATCCACAGCTCTGGCACATTCTCCAATATTTGGAAACAAGGACCAGTGGTGTAAAGTACTCAAGCAAAAATACGTTAAAGTACTAATTTAGAAGTTTTTTTGGTATCTGTACTTTTCAACATATATATCATGCAATTGGCGAGGGCACTGGAACAGTCTGCAGCACCCGGCCTCACCCCACTAGAACCTGAAGTCAAACGTCTACTGTTTCCTCTTGATCTGGTGCTTCTGTCCCCAACCAAGGAGGGCCTACAGCAGCACCTAGATCTTCTGCACAGATTCTGTCAGACCTGGACCCTGACATTAAATCTCAGTAAGACAAAAATAATGGTCTTCAAAAAAGGTCCAGTTGCCAGGACCACAAATACAAATTCCATCAAGACAACGTTGCACTAGAGCACACAAAAACTAGACATACATTGGCCTAAACATCAACGCCACAGGTAACTTCCACAAAGCTGTGAATGATCTGAGAGACAAGGTAAGAAGATCCTTCTATGCCATCAAAAGGAACATCAAATGTGACATACCAATTAGGATTTGGCAAAATATACTTGAAACAGTTATAGAACCCATTGCCCTTTATGGTTGTGAGGTCTGGGGTCCGCTCACCAAAAAGAATTCACAAAACAACACCAAATCGAGACTCTGCATGCAGAATTCTGCAAAAATATCCCCAGTGTACAATGTAAAACACCAAATAATGCAGAGCAGAATTAGGCCGATACCCGCTAATGATCAAAATAAAGAAAAGAGACGTTAATTCTACAACACAAAAGGAAGCGAATCCCAAACCTTCCATAACAAAGCCATCACCTACAAATAATTTATCTTCAAGGAGAGTCCCCTCAGCAAACTGGTCCTTGGGCTCTGTTCACAAACACATACACAAACACATACATACCCCACAGAGCCCCAGGACAGCAACACAATTAGACCCAACCAATTCTTGAGAAAGCAAAAATATTATTACTGTCACACCCTGACCTTATATATCTCTGTTTTCTATAAATAATGGTTAGGTCAGGGTGTGACTAGGGTGGGTACTCTAGTGTTGTATGTCTGGGGCTGTTGTATGTCTAGGGTTGTTGTAGGTCTATGGGTTTTTATATTTCTATGTTGGCTTGATATCCCAATCAGAGACAGCTGTTTATCGTTGTCTCTGATTATGGATCATATTTAGGCAGCCTTGTTACACACTTTCTGGTGTGGGATCTTAACTGTGTGTAGTTGCCTGTCAGAATGATATTGTATAGCGTCACGGTTTGGGTTGTTAGTTTGTTCGGTGTTCAGTCTTTTAATAAAGAGAATGTATGCATACCACTCTGCGCCTTGGTCTCCTTCATACGATGGTTGTGACAATTACTTGACACATTGTTAAGAATTTACAAAATACTGAGCAAACTAGAATGCTATTTGGCCCTAAACAGAGAGTACACAGTGTCAGAATACCTGACCACTGTGACAGTCTGAAAATTATGGAAATCTTTCACTATGTATAGCCTTGCTTTTGAGGCTGCCTGAAGAAGACATGGCTCTCAAGAGAAGACAGGCTAAGTGCACACTGCCCACAAAATGAGGTGTAAACTGAGCTGCACTTCCTAACCTCCTAATGTATGACCATATTAGAGACACATATTTCCCTCAGATTACACAGACCAACAAAGAATTAGGAAACAAATCCAATTTTGATAAACTCCCATATCTAGTGGTTAAAATACCACAGTGTGTAATCACGGCAGCAATATTTGTGAACTGTTGCCACAAGAAAAACCTTTACAATATATATTTGTGTATTTATTTTCCCTTTTGTACTTTAACTCTTTGCACATCATCACAATGCTATAGGTGGCAGGATAGCCTAGTGGTTAGAGCATTGGACTAGTAACTGAAAGGTTGCAAGTTCAAATCCCCAGCTGACAAGATACAAATTTGTCGTGCTGCTCCTGAACAGGCAGTTAACCCACTGTTCCTAGGCTGTCATTGAAAATAAGAAGTTGTTCTTAACTGTAAAAAATGTATAGACGTAATATGACATTGGAAATGTATTTTGGAACTTTAGTGAGTGTGATGTTTACTGTAAATGTTGTTTTGTTATTTAACTTTGTTTACTATCTATTTCCCTTGCTTTGGCAATGTAAACATATGTTTTCCATGCCCCCTCCCAACATTTTTTGAATTTAATTGAGTTAGGAGAGAGAGAGTGTTAGTAATTTTATGAATAATGACTAAACAATATCTACATTTAAACAGAACTATAACTAATTAAACTCTACCCCGTTTTATTATATCTGATTAATAATGTTAATTCACAAGGAAGGGATTGTGCAGCATGAAACAGGGGGTAATTAAACATAATAAATACCATTCCAGCTGGGTTAGGGAGGAATGGATTGTGGGTTTTTAAGTAAGTAAAGAGGGTCGTTAACCTATGGTTGAACCAACTCAACTTAGCTCTGGGATGTTTAGATAAGGCAGCGAGTGTCTCCCTAGGTTTTCCATTATCTGGAACTGTCTGCTGAATATTGATAGACGAAGGTGAGATTTCAGAAGTTAATCTTGATATGGTTTGTGTCTGGAGTGAGTGAGCTAGGGGTTGGAATAAACTTTTGAACCTGTTTTGCCTTGGTCGATAGGAGGAAGGATATTTTATAACCTATGACGTCAAATTTTGTATATAAACTGTTGTTCGAGGTTCCATGGCAGCAAGCTCCGAGAATAAATACTATTATCTAATTTTGATACGACTGGTCTCTATCTATTTTATGCAAATAGGAATCTTACAAATTCTTATAAAATAGACTGAATTTAATTATTGAACATGTATAGGAATGATGAAATTCCGATGACAGAGAGGGAGAGAGAAAACCAGCTCACACTGCAGAAATCGAGGACAGAGAGAGAGAGAGAGAGAGAGAGAGAGAGAGAGAGAGAGAGAGAGAGAGAGAGAGAGAGAGAGAGAGAGAGAGAACCCCGTCTCACTGCAGAGATGGAGTGATTGGTTCTAGTCCAAGATCTCCACAGACCAAGACCAGTTGTATTCAGTTTGTACCTGCTGTGCTGTTTCTCTGGTGTGGGTGACTGTGCTGTATGTCATGTCCTGCTCAGAGTCAGCAGACTGCAAAGAAATAAATGGGACCTTTCATGTCAAATCATTGATAATCAACTGAAGAGGTAATGCTGGAGTCAAATGGCAGATTTGCAGATGGTTGAAAATGATCAAATAAGTGTATCCTACCACTGAGTTGTTAGTTGTCTGATCCTTGGCCTTATTGTCCTCTGGAATAAAGAGAGGGAGATGTCAACTACTTCTGAGTTTGTTATAGTACAATAAAACCTCTGAATGGGTTTCTAAAAGACAATTCCTCCAAATGTTTTCTGTCATTCAAGATGAATCACAGGCAAGAAATATACTGTTGGTCACAATACCAATACATTTAGTATTTTTCTAAACTATTCTCCTTTTTATATTCACATAAAATGACTACTTACTATGCCTTCTCCACATCTTCCATGTTACTAGGATACCAGCTGTCACCACCACCAACATGCCCAGAGAGATGAGTAGGACTTTCACATCTATGGACCTGATGGATTACATATACGAACTTGAATTAAAAATACAATTAAAATAGATCATTATAAATTGTTCCTTTGTTGTATGCACTTGTTGTGATACATGGAACAATTATTTATCTGTTTATCTGACCATGCAAATGAAGAGATATGATTATTATTGAGATTATGACTATTTATTTAGTGTGCAACTTGTTCTTGCAAATGAGTGAGTATAACACAATAATGCTGCTACTTCTCACAAGGCAACCACAGAGATGTTCTACCCAGGAGGAAGTGATAACAGTCTCTACATGCATTTAGGGAGGGTGTTTGGTTAGCTGTTGTAGTGTATGATGGAATTGTTATGTTTCTCTGAGTTCATATTATCTAACAACATGTGGGATCAAACATATGAAGGAGTGATAATAACCTCTGGTGGACTTCCTCCATGTTCCCCTCAGCTCCTTGACTTGTGTTGTCAGTCTGAACAGGCTCAGCAGTTGGAGAGGCAGAGGGTTGTTGAGGGGTTGGATCTTGGGTTGCTGTGAGGTAAAACAACAATATCATCAATGAAGTTAATGGTAAACCAGATAGTCAGGTTGTATAGCAACATCACATTCATAGTTCATATTACAATTAGTTCCAGATGATACCAGTGGATAAAACAAAGTGAATCATATTGATCATAAAGTATGTGATTGATCTACTAACTTGAGGTCATCTTAGAGGTTCTCTGTGTTGCAGTTTGTTGACTGACAGTGATGTGAACAGGCATCTCTAGTTTTCCAACTCTACACCAATACCAGTCAGTGTTCTCCATCTTCAGTCCACTCATAGTCACTGTTAAGACTGTTCTGTTGTTGGCATCACTAGTCCGATTTAATGTCACAGATGTTCCATTTAAAGTCCCAGAATACTCATTCACACAATTACCACCCATCCTGCACCACTTCATGTCTCCAGAGTTACTATAGTAACAACAGACAGTGACACTCCCTCCTTCTACTCCAGTCACTTCCTGTTGTTCCACATAGAGTTCTGGAGTACCTGAACACAGGTAAAAAACAAGAATTCAGAGGAGAAAAAGTGCTTTTACAACAGCCTCCTTACAAATTCCTTCAAGCTGCATTCTGTGATTGGTACATCCATTGTTGGTATTTTAAATTCATAATAATTATATATAGTCATTGATTCTTGAAGAATGTAACTTGCATCACAAGCTCAGTTCAATTATTCCCCATCATGAACCAAAATATAATATTGTTTCAGTCAGCTGTACAGCTTCAAAGCATGGTCAGTTCATTGCACATAGATGTAAGGTATAAATCAGTCTATACATTTCAGTGGATGCAGAATTCTCATTTCATTTGTTATAAATAGCTATTCATAATTGGGTCCTTATTTAGTATTTGACATTGCAGGATTACAGGACACTCCATAGGACATTGCTGAGTACTATTCATTCTACTTTACTAGATACAAGCAGTGAAGGGATCTTACCTGGAGTGACAGATAGGTAGAACCTTTGTATCATGATATCTGTTCCTCTATTGATCTCCACAACACATCTGTAAGTATTAGAGTCCCATGACGTCAGGTTAGTCATGGTCACAGTGAAGATTCTCTTGTTGATGTCATCAGAGATTGAGGTCTTACCACTGCTCTTAGGATGGTCAGTACGTACTACATAAGAACATACATCCCAACCTAATCCTTTACACCAGTATTTCACATGGTTGATGTAATACTGATCATAGCTACATGGGAAGGTGATGGAGCCTCCTGTCTGCACAGACACAGTCCTCACTGTGGACACATCAACACAAATCACATTTCAATTAGAGTTAGCATTTAACACAATCTGTACAGAGGAAAAATAACAAAAATCGCATTGCTCCAACACTTTTAAACAGCTTGTTCATGATTGAGATTGATTATACAGTGTTTAAAATGAATTGACTCAGGGGACTTCACCCTTAATTCATAGAAATGTGACCCTTACCTGCTGAGACTCTGCAGAAGATGAAGAGGAGTTGGAGGAGGGAGAGATGAAGAGCCATGTGAGAGTTAGAGTCTGCCTGTTATGTTAAAATTATCTTGAGCACAAACGTGTGTCAAGGACCACGGCATCCGTGTTAAATACGTCTTGTTCACAGACCTCACTTTAACTTTCTTCCTGTTTGTGTTTGTGTGGACATGCCCCCTCAGTGGAAGATAGGAACTATTGCATCATATAGACTACTTTAACCCCAAAATCATAGTCACTACACTATATTTCAGCTTCTAGCTTTCTCTAAGGGCTCTTTGGGACCAAGAGTCACTACTATCATGTTACTCCCTACTGGAACATAGAGGCCACTAATGATTATCAAGATTCAATAATTGGGCGACATGCACCACATTTCCATTGGCAAAAAATTTTTTTTTCAGGATATAAGAAACTATATCATGAATGTCTATGCTAGATTTGAGGGGTCATGTGCTACTGCGATGTAGTGATGGGTACTAGACCAAGACCTACACAGACTCTCACTTTAAACCAGGTTCATGTTTCAGGATTCTCTGGACCACAACCCAGTCTGATGTGATTTTACATTCAACAAGAACACTCTCTGTCTCTCTCCACCTTCTATACAGGAAATGTACAGCTCATAATACCAGATGTCCTCTAACAGAAAGTGTGAAAGTTAGCTCAGAATGCTGCAATTTTCAGCTAAACTCTTTCCATGACATCTTGTTATGTTGAGCTATACGTTCTGTTATTGGCTCCAAGATCTTCAGGGGCTATACTCGGCCTTGTCTCAGGGTAGTAGGTTGGTGGTTGAAGACATCCCTCTAGTGGTGTGGGGGCTATGCTTTGGCAAAGTGGGTGGGGTTATATCCTGCCAGTTTGGCCCTGTCCGGGTGTATCGTCGGACAGGGTCACAGTGTCTGGCATGGGCCCCGTCAAAGAGGTGGGCATGGGGCCCTGTCAAAGAGGTGGGCATGGGGCCCCGTCAAAGAGGTCAAAGAGATGGGCATGGGGCCCCATCAAAGAGGTGGGCATTGGCCCCATCAAAGAGGTGGGCATGGGCACCGTCAAAGAGGTGGGCATGGGGCCCTGTCAAAGAGGTGGGCATGGGGCCCCGTCAAAGAGGTCAAAGAGATGGGCATGGGGCCCCATCAAAGAGGTGGGCATTGGCCCCATCAAAGAGGTGGGCATGGGCACAGTCAAAGAGGTGGGCATGGGCACCGTCAAAGAGGTGGGCATGGGCACCGTCAAAGAGGTGGGCATGGGGCCCCATCAAAGAGGTGGCTATGGGCACCATCAAAGAGGTCAAAGAGGTGGGCATCTAATGAAGTCCGGCCATTTTTGTTTACCTTGTGGTAAATAGAGGCCTTACCATGGCAGAGGCTGCCAGATTGGTTCACCCATATCTGATAAGATCAACTGTCAATTCAACCATGATAACATTTTCTCAAGAAAACCGTCAAGTCTGCAGAATATACACTATGGTTTACAATTGCATTTACAGTAAATTACATATTGTAGTACATGTAAATTCACAAAACATGTTACAGCATTACTACAGTATGAACTATTGACAGTACACTCTGTTCTACCATCAGAATTGACAGAAGACCCCGTGGTGGTGGCCGTGGCTGTGTGCTGACCGTCCAGCAGTAGTGGGACTTGGTGGAAATGGTGAGGGCCAGGAATGACATACGGCTGTCCGAAATGAAGCAAGCCATTGAGGAGAACGATGATACCTTTGCCAATGTTGCATCCATCAGCCTACCAACAATCGGCCACCTTATGAAGAGGCACCAGGTATCTATAAAACACATTTACCTGGTGCCTTTTGACGACCGGGTGAAACAACTGCGGGCTGAGTGTGTTCAGGTACAGCCCTGTATTACTGTTACTATTTGATGCACATGCTACTTCACAATATTATGAAGGAACAATATCGTAAAAACAACTAACCCAAATGTATTTTTAGAGCATGACTGTCACACCCTGATCTGTTTCACCTGTCGTTGTGATTGTCTCCACCCCCTCCAGCTGGGACATGTGGGACAATGTCAGGTTCCACCATGCAGAAGTTGTTCAGGCATGGTTTCTGCCCATTCCCATATCGTGACCCTATATCTGCCCCCAAACTCTCCTTTCCTCAGCCCTATTGAGGATTATTTTTCAGCATGGAGGTGGAAGGTGTACGGTCACCATCCCCATGAGAGTGCCATCCTCCTTCTGGCCATGGATGAAGCAGGCTACAACATCAATTCAGAACAATGTCTTCATTGATCACACCTTTAATTACACATTGGATAGATATTATGGAAAGTTAAAGATTTTCTGTCAATTTTGTTGGGTAATGTAAGTGTATTGCCTAATGTGAAAACAGCGTAACCTAATGTAATTTACAGTACTGTAGCATATTACTTTCAGCACTTATAAGGGCGATTTAAAACACTTATCTTGCATTGTTTGCTATTGGATTAACTGGTAGTTAAAAGGACTAAATTCATTATGTTGAGTTTTTGTGATTAAACCAATGTCCTCAGTACATTTCACAAAAAAACATATATTTTGAATCAGTGGTTGTGTGGTTAGAGATGTTGACTATCCAAATGTCGCACAATGACAGGTTATGAATGAAAGACTGACTGCATTACAAGGTTGACCAGTTTGGAGTTTTGTACTAAGAGTGTGTGTGTGTGTGTGTGTGTGTGTGTGTGTGTGTGTGTGTGTGTGTGTGTGTGTGTGTGTGTGTGTGTGTGTGTGTGTGTGTGTGTGTGTGTGTGTGTGGTTTGGTTTTCCTATCCTTGTGGGTAACAAAAGTCCTTACAAGAATAGTAAAACAAGGACCATTTAGACAAGTCAAAAATCTACATCAAATCAAATGAAATGGTCACATACACATGTTCAGCAGATGTTATTGCAGGTGTAGCGTAATGCTTGTGCTTCTAGCTCCGACAGTGCAGTAATATCTCAGAAGTAATATTGAAATGTTTCACAACATACACACAAAATACACATTAATGTAAGTAAGGAATAGATTAAGAATGTATATACATATATGTTAGAGCGATATTGGTCTAAGATACAGTGCCATAGTATAGAATACAGTATATACATGTGAGATGGGTGATGCACCATTTGGACAAGTTGGGACATTTCGCCGGTCCCCACAAGGAAACATTATATTTAGCCTGAGGGGTTAGGTTTAGGGTTATGGTTACAATTAGGGTTAAGGTTAGAATCCTAATTAGGGTTAGGGGAAATAGGATTTTGAATTGGCATACATTTTTTGGTCCCCACAAAGATGGTAAAACATACATGTGTGTGTTTTATCCTGAAGAAAGCTAAACATTTTTCGTGTACCTGCCCCCTCAGTGGAAGATAGCAACTATTGCATTATGTAGACTAGTTTAACCCAAAACTCATAGTCACTACAATGTATTTCAGCTTCCAGGGCTCTTAGGGATCAAGAGTCACTACTATCTTGTTAACCTCTGCTGGAAAATAGGTCACTAGTGATTAAACAAAGAAATGTATAGAATTAAGAGCACATGAGCTACAGAGATGGAGTGATGACATCCTTCCACTTAGAGATGAACCCTGGTCATAGACGCAGCTCAAAACCACAGATGTCCTCCAACCTAAACTGTTAGTTATCTCAGGAAGTTGCTGTACCACAAGGCTGCAGGTTTCTGGTAAACTAAGTCATGCTATGACATCTTGTTAAACACTTGTTATCTCCAACAGAGCAAATAACTTCGATACATCAGAATGTCTGATTTTCTTTTACAGAATTTCACAGAATTTGGTGACAGATGATCTTGATATCAGTAAAACATGTTTATTAGCAAATCATTTAAATATTCCACTAAAGTTGGAGAAGGTGAAGAAGATAAAGACATATCCCGCAATGAAAAATGTGCAAATGCTAAATAAATCTAGTTTCTACTCATCCTGTTTCACCTCAGAGTCGGGTTGCTCTGAACTTCACCACAGCAATGACGTTACACAGGATGAAGAGCACTGCATTAACAGTTTTCTGAAGGTAGAAGAGTGTTCTCTCCCATCTGTAGAAGAACAACACTGCTTTGAGGACATGATACTCTGCAAATGTCAATCAGACATATATAATTTAAGAATGAGGCATTCAGGGGACATATCTCTTTTGTATGTGATTTTAAAACAGCACAATTCATTAATCCAATAATTGACATTTAAATAAATGACCTTTTTGCTTGTTGAGTACCAGTTGAAGAGGTGGTAGTGTACACTTACCCCTGGGCTACATGGTGTGTTGTTGACTGGGGCCTGAGAGGTGGAAGAGGAGACAGCAGGATCTACAGATGTGGGTGAGGTCAGAGAGATGTCTTGAGTGGTCTGTTTGTCTGTCAAGGTGCAACAGTTTCCGTATGTAATTTATTAGTGTTGAAGTGACACAATTTCAGCGTGAGATGGCAATGCTTTAAATTAACAAAATGACTTCAGTTGGATTCTGTGAATTTGAAAGATTCATTCCACTATTTTTGGATATAACTGGTCTCATTACTTACTAATGATGGTGTCAGTCTGTGTTGTGGTCAGTTGATTAACAGTGGAGATGATGATGGTGGAAGAGGGGTGGGGGTGGTGGTGGAGGCAGGTGTGGTACTCTGTGTTGTGGTCAGTTGATTGACAGTGATGTGAACAGGCATCTGTAGGTCTCCTCTGGAACACCAGTACCAGCCAGTATCTCCCATATTCAATCCATTCAGTCACTGTTAAAATGTGTCTGTTGTTGTGATCAATGGTCTGCTGTGATTTCACTGATGTTCCATCTAAAATCCCTGAATATCTCCCCACCAAGGGGATATAGTAGATACCCATCTTACACCACAACCACTTCTTAACCACAGTGTTACTATAGTAACAACGGACAGTGACACTCCCTCCTTCTACTCCAGAAACTTCCTGTTGGTCCACGTAGAGTTCTGGTGTACCTGAACACAGAGGTGCAGACACAAATTCACCAAGGGAGAAGTAACACGTGTCATATCATAAATCCACTTCAATCAGTGTAGATGAAGAAGAAGTGACAGGTTAAATGATTTTAAGCCTTGAGACAATTGAGATATGGATTTGTATGGACAAGACAAAATCTTTAAGTGCTTTTGAAAACGGTATGGTAGTAGGTGCCAGGTACACCGGTTTGAGTGTGTCAAGAACTCCAACACTGCTGGGATTTTCACACTCAACAGTTTTCTTGTGTATCAAGAATGGTCCACCACCCAAAGGTTATTCAGCCAACTTGACAGAACTGTGGAAAGCATATGAGTCAACATGGGCCAGCATCTCTCTGGAACGCTCAATATTAGGAAGGTGTCCCTAATGTTTTGTGCACTCAGTGTATACAAACACTAAATTGATGATGCTATGTATTGGCCAATGAGAGGCTTTGAAGCACCTGTCTGCCATATTGGTACTCTTCAGAAGGAGTGGTCTTCAACAGGAATGACGGGAATTGGACAGTATATCAACTTAATGTCTCAAAGATAATTAATGCATGTATTTAAAAACAAACTCCAGCTATGTTTTAACATTTCCTGTTGAGTAATAAAATCCCATGTGCACTTTAAGGGTAAAAAATGTTTTGATGAGTTGGTCTGATGGGAATCTGTGATGTCATCGGCCTCACCCTTATGGGAACAATAGAGGAACGATGGACAACAAAAGAGGAAAGGTCCATCCCACACCTGTGCCATGTCATGAGGATACCTAGACCACCTATTGAGATGTGATCAATGAGGTGAAAAGGTTACAACTTCAATCAATTACCCCATCAGAACCCAAATATACAGTTGAAGTTGGAAGTTTACATATACCTTAGCCAAATACATTTATACTCAGTTTTTCACAATTCCTGACATTTAATCCGAGTAAAAATTCCCTGTTAGATCAGTTAGGATCACCACTTTATTTTAAGAATGTGAAA
Organism: Oncorhynchus tshawytscha; assembly: GCF_018296145.1. NCBI lineage: Eukaryota > Metazoa > Chordata > Actinopteri > Salmoniformes > Salmonidae > Oncorhynchus > Oncorhynchus tshawytscha. The sequence continues at coordinate 79,785,118 of NC_056434.1, forward strand.
TGTCTGAATAATAGTAGAGATAATTATTTATTTGAGCTTTTATTCCTTTCGTCACATTCCTAGTGGGTCAGAAGTTTACATACACACAATTAGTATTTGGTAGCATTGCCTTTAAATTGTTTAACTTAGTCAAACGTCAAACGTCAAACGTTTCATGTAGCCTTCCACAAGATTCCCACAATAAGTTGGGTGAATTTTTGCCCATCCCTCCCTTTGTGAAGTGCACCAGTCCTTTCTGCAGCAAAGCACCCACACAACATGATGCTTCCACCACCGTGCTTCACGGTTGGGATGTTGTTCTTCAGCTTGCAAGCATCCCCTTTTCCCACCAAACATAACGATAGTCGTTATGGCCAAACAGTTCTATTTTTGATTCATAAGACCAGAGGACATTTCTCCAAAAAGTACGATCTTTGTCCCCATGTGCAGTTGCTAACCATAGTCTGGCTTTTTTGTGGCAATTTAGGAGAAGAGACTTCTACCTTGCTGAGTGGCCTTTCAGGTTATGTCGATATAGGACGTGTTTTACTGTGGAAATAGATACTTTTGTACCTGTTTCCTCCATCTTCACAAGGTCCTTTGCTGTTGTTCTGGGATAGATTTTTACTTTTCGCACCAAAGTATGTTCATCTCTAGGAGACAGAACGCGTCTCCTTCCTGAGTGGTATGACGGATGTGTGGTCCCATGGTTTTTATACTTGCGGACTATTGTTTGTAGAGATGAATGTGGTACCTTCAGGCATTTAGAAATTGCTCCTAAGGAAGAATCAGACTTGTGGAGGTCTTGGCTGATTTCTTTTGATTTTCCCATGATGTCAAGCAAAGAGGCACAGAGTTTGAAGGTAGGCTTTGAAATACATCCACAGGTACACCTCCAATTGACTCAGATGATGTCAATTAGCCTATCTGAAGTTTCTAAAGCAATGACAAAATGTTCTGGAATTTTCCAAGCTGTTTAAAGGCACAGTCAACTTAGTGTATGTAATCTTCTGACCCACTGGAATTGTGATACAGTGAGTAATGAAATAATCTGTCTGTAAACAATTGTTGGAAAAATTACTTGCGTCATGCACAAAGTAGAAATCCTAACCGACTTGCCAAATCTATAGTTTGTTAACAAGAAATGTGTTGAGTGGTCGAAAATGAGTTTTAATTACTTAAGTGTATGTAAACTTCCAACTTCAACTTCTAAGTGTAACGGTTTTCTAGTGGTGATGAGAGAGTCGGACCAAACTGCAGCGTGTCGATTGCGATCCATGTTTAATATACCAAAGAAACACGAACTTACAAAAAAACAATAAACGAAACCGAAACAGCCTATCTGGTGCAAACTAACAACGAGTACACATAGGACACTAAGGACAATCACCCACGACAAACTCAAAGAATATGGCTGCCTAAATATGGTTCCCAATCAGAGACAACGATAAGCACCTGCCTCTGATTGAGAACCACTCCAGACAGCCATAGACCTTGCTAGACAACCCACTAAGCTACAATCCCAATACCACCACCAAAACCCCAAGACAAACACACCACAATTACAAAAACCCCATGCCACACCCTGGCCTGACCAAATACATAAAAATAAACACAAAATACTTTGACCAGGGCGTGACAGAACCCCCCCCCTAAGGTGCGGACTCCCGAACGCACCTCAAAACAATAGGGAGGGTCCGGGTGGGCGTCTGTCCATGGTGGCGGCTCCGGCGCGGGACGTGGACCCCACTCCTTTAATGTCTTAGTCCCCTCTCCCTTCGTCCCTGGATAGTCCACCCTCGCCGCCGACCATGGCCTAGTAGTCCTCACCCAGAACCCCACTGGACTGAGGAACAGATCGGGACTGAAGGACAGCTCGGGACCGAGGCAGCTCGGGACTGAGGGGAAGCTCGGGAGTGAGAGAAAGCTCAGGAGTGAGAGAAAGCTCAGGAGTGAGAGAAAGCTCAGGAGTGAGAGGAAGCTCAGGAGTGAGAGGAAGCTCAGGAGTGAGAGGAAGCTCAGGAGTGAGAGGAAGCTCAGGAGTGAGAGGAAGCTCAGGAGTGAGAGGAAGCTCAGGAGTGAGAGGAAGCTCAGGCAGGTAGATAGATCTACCAGCTCCTGGCTGGCTGGTGGTTTCAGCAGATCCTGGCTGACTGGCAGATCCTGGCTGACTGGCAGATCTGGAAGAGTCTGGTTGACTGGCAGATCTGGAAGAGTCTGGTTGACTGGCAGATCTGGAAGAGTCTGGTTGACTGGCAGATCTGGAAGAGTCTGGTTGACTGGCAGATCTGGAAGAGTCTGGTTGACTGGCAGATCTGGAAGAGTCTGGCTGACTGGCAGATCTGGAAGAGTCTGGCTGACTGGCAGATCTGGAAGAGTCTGGCAGACTGGCGATGCTGGGCAGACCGGCGGCGCCGGGCAGACTGGCGGCGCCGGGCAGACTGGCGGCGCCGGGCAGACTGGCGACGCTGGGCAGACTGGCGGTGCTGGGCAGACTGGCGGCACTAGCTGCTCCATATAGGCTGACAGCTCTGGCGGCTTCTTACAGACTGACCGCTCTGGCGGCTCCGTGCTGACTGGCAGCTCCTTGCAGACTGGCAGCTCCTTACAGACTGACAGCTCCGTGCAGACTGACAGCTCCGTGCAGACTGACAGCTCCGTGCAGACTGGCTGCTCCATGCAGACTGGCTGCTCCATGCAGACTGACAGCTCTGGCTGCTTCATGCAGACTGACAGCTCTGGCTGCTCCATGTAGACTGGCTGCTTCATGCAGACTGGCAGCTCGGGCTGCTTCATGTAGACTGACAGCTCTGGCTGCTCCATGCGGACTGACAGCTCTGGCTGCTCCATGTAGACTGACTGCTTCATGCAGACTGGCAGCTCGGGCTGCTTCCTGTAGACTGACAGCTCTGGCTCCTCCATGCAGACTGACAGCTCTGACTGCTCCATGCAGACTGACAGCTCTGGCTGCTTCATGCAGACTGGCAGCTCTGGCTGCTCTATGTAGACTGGCTGCTTCATGCAGACTGGCAGCTCGGGCTGCTTCATGTAGACTGACAGCTCTGGCTGCTCCATGCGGACTGACAGCTCTGGCTGCTCCATGCAGACTGACAGCTCTGGCTGCTCCATGCGGACTGACAGCTCTGGCTGCTCCATGCGGACTGACAGCTCTGGCTGCTCCATGTAGACTGGCTGCTTCATGCAGACTGGCAGCTCGGGCTGCTTCATGTAGACTGACAGCTCTGGCTGCTCCATGTAGACTGGCTGCTTCATGCAGACTGACAGCTCTGGCTGCTCCATGCAGACTGACAGCTCTGACTGCTCCATGCAGACTGACAGCTCTGGCTGCTTCATGCAGACTGGCAGCTCTGGCTGCGCTGAACAGGCGGGAGACTCCTGCAGCGCTGTGTCGGAGGAAGGCTCTGGCTGCGCTAAACAGGCGGGAGACTCCGGCAGCGCAGGAGAGGAGAAAGGCTCTGGCTGCGCTAAACAGGCGGGAGGCTCCGGCAGCGCTGTAGAGGAGGAAGGCTCTGGCTGCGCTAAACAGGCGGGAGACTCCAGCAGCGCAGGAGAGGAGAAAAGCGCTGGCTGCGCTGAACAGGCGAGGCACACTGAAGGCCTGGTGCGTGGTGCTGGAACTGGTGGTACTGGATCGAGGACACGCACAGGAAGCCTGGTGCGGGGAGCTGCTACCGGAGGGCTGGGGTGTGGAGGTGGTACTGGATAGACCGGACCGTGCAGGCGCACTGGGGCTCTTGAGCACCGAGCCTGCCCAACCTTACCTGGTTGAATGCTCCCGGTTGCCCTGCCAGTGCGGCGAGGTGGAATAGCCTGCACTGGGCTATGCAGGCGAACCGGAGACACCGAGCGCAAGGCTGGTGCCATGTAAGCCGGCCCAAGGAGACGCACTGGGGACCAGATGCGTAGAGCCGGCTTCATGGCATTTGGCTCGACGCTCAATCTAGCCCGGCCGATACGCGGAGCTGGAATATACCGAACCGGGCTGTGCACCCGCACTGGAGACACCGTGCGCTCCACAGCATAACACGGTGCCTGCCCGGTCTCTCCAGCCCCCGGTAAGCACAGGGAGTTTGCGCAGGTCTCCTACCTGGCATAGCCATACTCCCTGTAAGCCCCCAAGAAATTTTTGGGGCTGACTCTCGGGCTTCCATCCGCTCTGCCGTGCTAGCTCCTCATAATGCCGCCTCTCTGCTTTTGCTGCCTCCAGCTCGGCTTTGGGGCGACAATAATCTCCAGGCTCATTCCAGGGTCCTTTACCGTCCAATTCCTCCTCCCATGTCCATAACTCCAGGTGGTGCAACCTCTCCCACTGTAGCTGCTGCTGCTCCTGCTGCTGCTGCCTCTGTTGCCTCTTCTCCTGTTGCTCCTTTGGGCGGCTACACTCCCCTGGTTTAGCCCAGGGTCCTCTCCCGTCGAAGATCTCCTCCCATGACCAGAAATCCTTGGTGAGCATCTCCTTTTTCGGCTGCTCCTGCCTGTTGACACGCCGCTTGGTCCGTTGGTGGTGGGTGATTCTGTAACGGTTTTCTAGTGGTGATGAGAGAGAGTCGGACCAAACTGCAGCGTGTCGATTGCGATCCATGTTTAATATACCAAAGAAACACGAACTTACAAAAAAACAATAAACGAAACCGAAACAGCCTATCTGGTGCAAACTAACAACGAGTACACATAGGACACTAAGGACAATCACCCACGACAAACTCAAAGAATATGGCTGCCTAAATATGGTTCCCAATCAGAGACAACGATAAGCACCTGCCTCTGATTGAGAACCACTCCAGACAGCCATAGACCTTGCTAGACAACCCACTAAGCTACAATCCCAATACCACCACCAAAACCCCAAGACAAACACACCACAATTACAAAAACCCCATGCCACACCCTGGCCTGACCAAATACATAAAAATAAACACAAAATACTTTGACCAGGGCGTGACACTAAGCTTGTTTTTCTCCAATGTTTGTAAACATTGTAAATGTAAACTAACACTGTATAGCCTCAAAACATGCTTAAAACTATAATTTTAATATCTTGGATGGTCACTCCATAGCTCTGAGTGGTTACATTTATCCAGGCTCATCCCTCATTAGCTGTTCTTGGTAGTGAGCTTTGGAGACCTCTTTCTTATTGGTCTTTAAGCAAAAAGGCACGAGGGGGTGTGGTATATGGCCAATATACCATGGCTGAGGGATGTTCTTACGCAATGCCTGGATACAGGGGCTTGTGGTATATTAGCCATATACCAAACCCCTGAGGTGCCTTTTTACTATTAAAAACTGTTTACCAATGTAATTAGTGCAGTAAAAATAAATGTTTTGTCATACCCGTGGTAAACGGTATGATATGCCACAACTGTCAGCCAATCAGCATTCAGGGCTCGATCCAACCAGTTGATAATAACTAATTTACTGCATGGTGATGTCACCATGGAATGCCACAACTCCATCCCACCAAAACAGGCTGACATTTCAGGCGGTCTTTTCAAACAGCTCAACACTAAAAGGGAATAATCATCATTTTCACAATTTCACAGTATTTTTCCAACCTCATGTTGTGGAAATACAGTATATATAAAATGCTGACCTTCTGTTCTGTCCTGAACTGATCAGGCATCACGGTGCTGTATGTCACATCATGGTGGATCTCTGGGTTTGGGAACTCTTTTTTTGTTGCGTTAGGCATATGAAAGTGACAATACTGTGACTTAACAAAAATATTAACATTAGGTTGTGATTTTGAATTCATTATGCATGGCTTATGAATGTATTATGACGTCCTTATGTAGGCACCCTTCATAATAAAGTGTTTCTGTTCTCCACAGTGTAACAATGTATACCTACAATATAAACCCATTCCATATTTACATTGTGTCTGCCTGTATGTATAACCATGTAAATGCATTGTATTTAGAGCCTTAAAACAGTCTTCCCAAATCAATAGCTACATAGCTGTGTCATACTGAACAAATAAACCAAAGGATGATGGCATGTGACCTGCAAGTATTACTATAGTGTATAAAAGATAAGACCAAGTTGTACTCTTTAAGTCAGCTCTCTATGATGATCAAACACAGTGTGATTGAGGAGAGGTATGGAGGGCTAACCTGTGGTGACTGACAGGTGCAAGTATGCATTTTGATCTTGTCCTGCAGTCTCCACAGCACACCAGTAATACCCAGAGTCCTCTGGCTGCAGATCAGTTATGTTAACAGAGAAGATTCTTCGGGTGACATCATCAGAGATGGACACTGTCCCAGATATCTTTGGTTGGTCCGTGCGTACAAGAGCAGAACAAGAATTCCAGTAATCTCCTTGACACCAGTATTTGACATATTGTATGTATTTCTGATCATAGCGACATGGGATGGTGATGTAGTTTCCTGTCTTCACAGACACCTTACTCACAGTTGACAAACCGTACGCTCCTGCCTGAGTACCTGCAGACACAGCAACAGAAAACACTTTTAGACTCCTTTCGGTCGACTGATAAGGTTGTCTACCAATTACCCATTCAGGACACCAGTAGGAGTGAGAAGTGCACAACATGGCTGGTATGGCCGGGATGAGTGTGGGCTCAATATATAAGCTAGCTAATATTTTGTCTTCAGGGTTTCAGCATAGCCAGTACCTGACTTCAAATAGCAGTGCACAGAAACAAGATACTTTATCAATTCATAAAAACATTTGACCAGTACCTGAGAGTCTGGAGAAGATGACTAGGAGGAGGGAGAGATGAGGAGCCATGTGTGGTATGTCTTTCTGTGTGGTACAAACTGTACACAAATGTATGTGTCAAGGGAAGAGGCACCAACGACAATGTCTTCTATACACATCACTGTCTGTACCCCTCTTTCTGCTTCTGTTTAAGTGAACATGCCCCTGATTGGCTGGTAACAATACATTCTGTGGATCAGTCAATAAAACTGATATGATTTGATTTATTCACATAAATTAATTTCAAACCTTTATTTATGTACTTACTTGATGTATTTTTTCCCCCAATAAAGTTAGACCAATATCTCCACAGACCAGACTTAAAATCAGCTTCAAAGTAAACCAATGATTAGATCTACCACGATACAGTCTGTGATTTTAAGGTGGTTACACAAAATTCAGATACGAAGCCTCTCTGTCTTAAAAGCCTAAAAAGGAATAGAAAAAGAAACAATAAACATTGTCTGTGTCGAGGAAATAAACCCTTGTCATAGATACATCTCAAAACCACATTGTCCTGTAAGGTAGCTCATCAGCAGTAGCTCAGGAAGCTGATGTACCACAAGACTACAGGTTTCAGGTTAACTCATTACATTACATGTTGATAAAACAGCTTACCTCTACTGTAGGGTTGGTTGACCCTGCACTACTAGAGTGGAGGCAGCGGCTGGTGTGGAGTTACTATTGGTTTATTTTACAAGATGTTTGTGGACGCTCATTTTTCTTGGTCGCTAATTAATGAGCCACCCCTAAATAAATCAATACATCAAACAATATATTTTCTGTGTGATTTCTTCTTTTTTTCGTCCACATTTCCATCGCAACTTAAAATCCAATTTAGTAGGTGCTAGGACCTGGGGAGGCTGCTGGCGCTCTAGTGACTGTTATTCTTCAGGAAAGATGGCTGACAAAAATTCTAGAATGGAAACACATGTAAGTGATTGTAACGTGTAATAACATATTAACACATGTAATAACGCACTCACTGACTGTTGTCTGCATGTGGCCTAACCATGCAAACTATAGCTTGCACTCTGTGTCATAACCTCCCTCCGCACAGCGGGCTGACTGAGATAACATATACATGATGTCAAGTAAAGAGGCACTGAGTTTGAAGGTAGGCCTTGAAATACATCCACAGGGACACCTCCAATTGACTCAAATTATGTCAGCTCGCCTATCAGAAGCTTCTAAATTCATGACATAATTTTCTGGGAATTTCCAAGCTGTTTAAAGGCACAGTCAACTTAGTGTATGTATTCTTCTGACCCATTGGAATTGTAATAGAGTGAATTATAAGTGAAATAATCTCTCTGTAAACAATTGTTGGAAAAATTACATGTGTCATGCACAAAGTAGATGTCCTAACCGACTTGCCAAAACTATAGTTTGTTAACAAGACATTTGTGGAGAGGTAGAAAAATGATTTTTAATGACTCCAAGCTAAGTGTATATTAACTTCCAACTTCAACTGTACCTCTTAGATTGCAGGATGGGGCTTGGAAGGGTGTTATAGTGGTGGTTGGGGCTGTTGCTCTGCTCACGGCCTGGGCTTATGTTCTGCTGTCATGTTGAGGTCCTTGCCACAGGGGTGGGGGGCATGGGGTGGGCAGAAGGGGCATAGGTCTGAAATGGGGGTTACCTATAAAGGGTGTGACCAGGTTTTGCTTGGGGTAGTCTTAGCTGGTTGGGATGTGGCTGGTGATGCTGTGGTCTGGGTGTAGGTCATCTTGGCATGGCTACTCTAAGTGCAGGTCTTTCAGGAGGGGGTCTTATAGGTCTGGGAGGGTGTCTCGCTAAGCTGGGTGGGGAGTCCGTTGCTCTGCTCCTCCTGTGTGAGTTGCTGGGGGTACGGTTCAGGGTGACGTCCTTCAGGGTCCTGGAGAAAGTTGGGATCGCTGCTTTGTAGAGGTGGACCTGGTCATAAACGCTGTTCAAGTCCAGGTTGGAATAGTCGGTAAGGTAGACATTAGCTTTCAGCCATTGTCTCGCAAAATGCTTACAATCAACTGATGTTTGGTGGCAGGGTGAAAGTATTTTTGGCATCTCTGCAGTGTGGGCTGGGGATCTCTCTCTCTCTCTCTCTCTCTCTCTCTCGCTCTCTCTCTCCTCCATCTCTACAGTGTGAGCTGGGGTTCTCTCTCTCTCTCTTCCATCTTTGTAGTGTGAGCTGGGGTTCTCTCTCTCTTTCTCCCCCATCTCTGCAGTGTGAGCTGGGGTTCTCTCTCTCTCTTTCTCCCCCATCTCTGCAGTGTGAGCTGGGGTTCTCTCTCTCTCCCTTTATCTCTCTCTTTCTCCCCCATCTCTGCAGTGTGAGCTGGGGTTCTCTCTCTCTCTTTATCTTCTATCGCTGTAGTGTGAGCTGGGGTTCTCTCTCTCTCTTTCTCCTCCATCTCTGCAGTGTGAGTTGGGGTTCTCTCTCTCTTTATCTTCTATCGCTGTAGTGTGAGCTGGGGTTCTCTCTCTCTCGTTCTCCTCCATCTCTGCAGTGTGAGTTGGGGTTCTCTCTCTCTCTTTATCCTCTATCGCTGTAGTGTGAGCTGGGGTTCTCTCTCTCTCTTTCTCCTCCATCTCTACAATGTGAGAGAGATTAAAGTAGACGGCACGCGTCAAAGTGATTGATTGATGACCCTGCGTCATGATGACGTGTGCATGTCCGAATATGGGCCTCCGCCCCGTCCCCCTGTTCCTGTGGTCACGTGTTAGAGGGTGTGTGTTATTTTATATCTATATGGTATGCTTTGAAGTAGTCATGCTGAGTGATGTCTAGGGGCCTGGTTGAACTGGGGGTTGAGTGTTTGAACTTTTGGAACGTGTATGTCCCCACCCCCAGTTTTATCGCCCTTATGTTTGTTATCTGATGAAGCAGGAATGTCCTAGGGTATAGGGCTGTGGCATATGCATTATAAATGTCCAGAACAAGGCGTGCGAACCCAGAACCGTAAACGCTATTTTTAAACATGGATTTTGCGATCAGTGGCAAAGCTGTGATGACTGTAGCAACTGAAGCAGGACCGTGTCTGAAACATAGAGAAAGGGCAAAGTATACAGCCGCAACATACGATGCTCCAAAAAAGCGGTTTCTAAATGTGTATAGAACCCAGATACCTCCCGCAACTGCGCTGAAAGATGAAGTGCTGATGTCTAACGGTCAGCAATGGGGGTATCTGTTTGATTACTTGGCCTGTAGAGTGAAACTCTATACGGTAGCCGAAGGAGAAGAATATACCGACCAGACATTAGGAGTGGCCTATGGGGTTGAAGACTGGACGGTTTTCGCCAGGTTTTGTGTCCCGAACTGAGCCGTATCACCAAGGGTTACAGCTTGTTCACAGGCTACGAGACCCGTTGGGAAGGTACCCCGGACACCTCCGGAAGAGTATTTCACCTGGTGAAAATACAGAGAAAGAATGGACTTCCCTGTGGCTGCGTGGAGTTCTACATCAGCACCGAGGAAATCCGCAGCCAAAACATCAGGGATGGCGGTTTGGTCGGTGATTTTAGGCTTCGAATGCTTATCCCCTTTAAAAGTTGGCCTTTAATGGAATTGAAAATGTTGGAGTTGTTGGACGCTCTGTTTGTACAGAGCCAACAGCGCCAGAGCATTGTTCGGCTAAAGAAGTGCATAATATATACGAATCCGGAGGATTACGACGCAGAGCAGCCCCAAGAAGGTACATCGGCAGAAGGGGCAGCCCCGAAGAAAACTAGGTAAGCTGCGGCATTAACCCCGCCCAGATACCCCGAGGGCTGGTTCAACAATAAAAGGAGGGTCCTTAAAACCTACTGTTCTTAACCTACGCATTAACCATGGATATTCCTAACGCATACCAGAACTCCGAAACGTCATGGGGGCCCGACACTAAGGACTGTATGCCGCGCAGCCCTACATTCTACTCCCCCTGGCAAGACCCTCGACACCCCCTACATGTACACAGCCTGAGGATGTGTTTGATGGGGTGGTCAGTACTATTTTTGTGGACACAATCAAGGCCTCAGTAGCCACGCTTTTAGACGTGGTGATTGGAGAATATATACGAGAAAAATGCATCGGTTGTGAGATTAATCACCCCAGCCAGCACAGGCATCCATGCCTTTACGACCCCCAAGATACTACTTCTTCAACAATTTTGAGGTGCTGGTGAAAAGACTTTGGTCCTGCAGGTTTATACCATCGCTGGTCAGAGCCCTGGAGGCTATGGGCCTTGCGCCGTCTATCCCCAGAGTTTACGGGGTAACAGAGGCATTCCTACATGAGCTGAAGGAGGCGATCCACATCCACGAGAAACTCAAAGAAATCCGACACACCCTGGTGGACGATAACAAATACCGGGAGGCTGTGGTGGCTGATGTGATGACTTTCTGGCTCAATAAACCCCAAGAGACCGAGTGACATTTTTGTTATTTAGATGTAGAGCAATGGGTAACTATGTGTATACGATGTTAGATAGAATAAATACCTTTTTTCTTTTGAGAGAACTTACAAGTGTTATGCATCAAATTATTGAAAATAAAGTGAACAATGTATCGTTCGACACAACCCACAATTGTCACGCCCTGGTCAAAGTATTTTGTGTTTATCTTTATGTATTTGGTCAGGCCAGGGTGTGGCATGGGGTTTTTGTAATTGTGGTGTGTTTGTCTTGGGGTTTTGGTGGTGGTATTGGGATTGTAGCTTAGTGGGTTGTCTGGCAAGGTCTATGGCTGTCTGGAGTGGTTCTCAATCAGAGGCAGGTGCTTATTGTTGTCTCTGATTGGGAACCATATTTAGGCAGCCATATTCTTTGAGTTTGTCGTGGGTGATTGTCCTTAGTGTCCTATGTGTACTCGTTGTTAGTTTGCACCAGATAGGCTGTTTCGGTTTCGTTTATTGTTTTTTGTAAGTTCGTGTTTCTTTGTTATATTAAACATGGATCGCAATCGACACGCTGCAGTTTGGTCCGACTCTCCTTCATCACCACTAGAAAACCGTTACAACAATTCCGGGACTAATGTAGAGCGTGTGTTGAAAATGGACCAAATCATGAATCATGTACGACATGCGGGCGAGTGTCTACAATGGACACAAATGGTAACCCGGCTTGGTGGTGATTCTGAAGAACTAGAAACAACCTTGTCTAAGATTTTACTTTATTTGTTTGAAACACCATTTAATTGTAACATGTATCATATTTGTTGTTTATATACTTTTATAGCGGATGTGTTGTAAAAATTCAGCGAAACAAACCTGTTAATCTAAACCAAATATACAAGGTTTTGCATGATTCGATCATTGAGAAAGCGGGGACATGTATCCTGCAACGAATTCTGAATTGTCTGTATACGTAATACATAATGTTTTCTTGAAAATAAAAATCCCAAAAATGAAAATGAAATGTTGTCGTTATTTGAAAGTGGCTCATTAACGTTATTGTACCTCAGAGAGGCAAGAAGGATGGCAGAGCAGATGTTGAAAAACATTTATTATAATCCCTCTAACCCAGGGTCTTATGGTGGTAAGGAACGTTTACAGAGAGCTATAGCCGAAGAAACAGGTAGCCGGTTAAGCGATGCTAAAGTGAATGAGTGGCTATCAGAGCAGGATGCGCACACTCTGCATAAACCCGTAAGAAAACATTTTCCGAGAAATAGAGTTTTTTTCTACCCAACCATTGTTGCAATTTCAGGCTGATCTATGTGACATGCAGGCCCTTGCAGATAAAAATGATGGAAATCGCTACATGCTAACGGTTATAGATATTTTCTCGAAAATAGCTTTTGTCCGGGTCTTAAAAAATAAGAGTGGTGCAGAGGTGACCCGGGCCTTTGAATCTATCTTGAAGGAAGGCGGCGCCCCCAAGAAAGTGCAGACTGATGGCGGAAAATAATTTTTTAATAAGACTTTTCAGAAACTCATGAAGAAGCACAATATAGTACATTTTGCTACTGGCTCAGATTTGAAAGCTTCAGTTGTTGAACGCTTTAACAGAACTCTGAAGGAGCGGATGTGGCGCTATTTTACAGCTCACAACACGCATAGATATATCGATATAGTTCAAGATTTAGTAATTGGGTATAACAATAGTTATCATAAAAGTATAAGGATGAAACCCTCCAAGGTCTCTTCGGAAAACTCTTTTCAAGTCTTTAAAAATCTGTATGGTTTGCTCCCCCTTCGCCGTAAGAAAAAAACCTTTTAAATTCATTGTGGGGGACTTGGTTCGTATATCCAAGTTGAGGGGTGTTTTCGACAAAAAATACATGCAAGGATACAGTGACGAGCTATTCACGGTTACAGAATGTCTGCCGCGCATACCCCGGTCTACATATTAAAAGATTATGACGGGGAACTTATAGAGGGATCTTTTTAGAAGGAATTACAGAAGGTAAAGGTGGGTAAAGACAGTGTTTCACGTAGTGGAGATTCTAGATCAAAAGAGAGAGAAAGGTCAAAAATGGGTGCTGGTCCGCTGGAAAAACTGGCCCCAAAAGTTCAACAGTTGGGTATTAGAGAAGGATGTGGTGGAGGCATCTGGGGGTTAATTTAAACCCCCATGCATGATAAAATACATCATCATTCGTGTGTACACGGGAGTGCATAATGGAACACAGCGGCTTCTACCTGACTCTTGTTGATGAATAGATACATGAGAAACGAGACCAAGTTGCGACTCTGGACAAGGCAGATAAGGTATAGTAAAGGCCGTTTATTCAAGAGTAATGATATCTGGCAAAGCATGCTGCATGGACTCTCGTTCGTCTAGCTCTTAGGGAACCTTCAGAAAAGAGCCCCGATACATTGTGTGCAGTTCAATTTATGCATGGGTATGACGTAGGTAGATTCTGGTAGATCAGGCCTCTGGTAGGTTTCTGGTAGTCGATTGGCAGTTCCCTCCAGACTGGTGTCGCTGTCCCATTGGCAGTTGGAAGAGTTCTTTGTCTTTGGAGCCCATCCCCAGGGGAGGGGTGCGTGTGTGTATGTGTGTGCGTTCCTGTCTTGGCAAGTCTGTGTGTCCTTGCAGTGAGTGTGTGGATGTGTGTGCGTTCATGTCTTGGCAAGTCTGTGTGTCCTCGCAGTGAGTGTGTGGATGTGTGTGCGTTCATGTCTTGGCAAGTCTGTGTGTCCTCGCAGTGAGTGTGTGGATGTGTGTGCGTTCATGTCTTGGCAAGTCTGTGTGTCCTCGCAGTGAGTGTGTGGATGTGTGTGCGTTCATGCAGTCCTGGGATGTTGTGGCCGAACTGACGGCTAGCACCTGTGGCTAGGATGTATCCTGTTTTGACAGTGTTGTGGATGATTTAAGTGAGTGTGTGTGTGAGAGATATCCTGTATGAGGCCTAACATGTTTTACTGTGAAAATACGTTGCTATGTGTTGTCTTAGTTATAGCAATGCAATAGCAGTAAGCTGGTCATTTGCATAGGAAATAGCACTTCATTACACTCTCCCCAGTAATGCGTCCGCACATATATATCGTAATAATCATATTTCGAATTATACAACCAATTCTCCAAAGCCTATAGAATTCAAATCAAATCAAATTGTATTTGTCACATACACATGGTTAGCAGATGTTAATGCGAGTGTAGCGAAATGCTTGTGCTTCTTGTTCCGACAATGCAGTAATAACCAACAAGTAATCTAACTAACAATTCCAAAACTACTGTCTTATACACAGTGTAAGGGGATAAAGAATATGTACATAAGGATATATGAATGAGTGATGGTACAGAGCAGCATAGGCAAGATACAGTAGATGGTATCGAGTACAGTATATACATATGAGATGAGTATGTAAACAAAGTGGCATAGTTAAAGTGGCTAGTGATACATGTATTACATAAGGATGCAGTCGTTGATATAGAGTACAGTATATACGTATGTATATGAGATGAATAATGTAGGGTACGTAACATTATATAAGGTAGCATTGTTTAAAGTGGCTAGTGATATATTTACATCATTTCCCATCAATTCCCATTATTAAAGTGGCTGGAGTTGAGTCAGTGTCAGTGTGTTGGCAGCAGCCACTCAATGTTAGTGGTGGCTGTTTAACAGTCTGATGGCCTTGAGATAGAAGCTGTTTTTCAGTCTCTCAGTCCCAGCTTTGATGCACCTGTACTGACCTCGCCTTCTGGATGATAGCGGGGTGAACAGGCGGTGGCTCGGGTGGTTGATGTCCTTGATGATCTTTATGGCCTTCCTGTAACATCGGGTGGTGTAGGTGTCCTGGAGGGTAGGTAGTTTGCCCCCGGTGATGCGTTGTGCAGACCTCACTACCCTCTGGAGAGCCTTACGGTTGTGGGCGGAGCAGTTGCGGTACCAGGCGGTGATACAGCCCGCCAGGATGCTCTCGATTGTGCATCTGTAGAAGTTTGTGAGTGCTTTTGGTGACAAGCCAAATTTCTTCAGCCTCCTGAGGTTGAAGAGGCGCTGCTGCGCCTTCTTCACGATGCTGTCTGTGTGAGTGGACCAATTCAGTTTGTCTGTGATGTGTATGCCGAGGAACTTAAAACTTGCTACCCTCTCCACTACTGTTCCATCGATGTGGATAGGGGGTGTTCCCTCTGCTGAAGTCCACAATCATCTCCTTAGTTTTGTTGACGTTGAGTGTGAGGTTATTTTCCTGACACCACACTCTGAGGGCCCTCACCTCCTCCCTGTAGGCCGTCTCGTCGTTGTTGGTAATCAAGCCTACCACTGTTGTGTCGTCCGCAACCTTGATGATTGAGTTGGAGGCGTGCGTGGCCACGCAGTTGTGGGTGAACAGGGAGTACAGGAGAGGGCTCAGAACGCACCCTTGTGGGGCCCCAGTGTTGAGGATCAGCGGGGTGGAGATGTTGTTGCTTACCCTCACCACCTGGGGGCGGCCCGTCAGGAAGTCCAGTACCCAGTTGCACAGGGCGGGGTCGAGACCCAGGGTCTCGAGCTTGATGACGAGCTTGGAGGGTACTATGGTGTTGAATGCCGAGCTGTAGTCGATGAACAGCATTCTCACATAGGTATTCCTCTTGTCCAGATGGGTTAGGGCAGTGTGCAGTGTGGTTGAGATTGCATCGTCTGTGGACCTATTTGGGCGGTAAGCAAATTGGAGTGGGTCTAGGGTGTCAGGTAGGGTGGAGGTGATATGGTCCTTGACTAGTCTCTCAAAGCACTTCATGATGACGGAAGTGAGTGCTACAGGGCGGTAGTCGTTTAGCTCAGTTACCTTAGCTTTCTTGGGAACAGGAACAATGGTGGCCCTCTTGAAGCATGTGGGAACAGCAGACTGGTATAGGGATTGATTGAATATGGCCGTAAACACACCGGCCAGCTGGTCTGCGCATGCTCTGAGGGCGCGGCTGGGGATGCCGTCTGGGCCTGCAGGCTTGCGAGGGTTAACACGTTTAAATGTCTTACTCACCTCGGCTGCAGTGAAGGAGAGTCCGCATGTTTTCGTTGCAGGCCGTGTCAGTGGCACTGTATTGTCCTCAAAGCGGGCAAAAAAGTTATTTAGTCTGCCTGGGAGCAAGACATCCTGGTCCGTGACTGGGCTGGATTTCTTCTTGTAGTCCGTGATTGACTGTAGACCCTGCCACATGCCTCTTGTGTCTGAGCCGTTGAATTGAGATTCTACTTTGCCTCTGTACTGACGCTTAGCTTGTTTGATAGCCTTGCGGAGGGAATAGCTGCACTGTTTGTATTCGGTCATGTTACCAGTCACCTTGCCCTGATTAAAAGCAGTGGTTCGCGGAAGTTAGAGTAACAATGATCCAAGGTTTTTCCACCCCTGGTTGTGCAATCGATATGCTGATAAAATTTAGGGAGTCTTGTTTTCAGATTAGCCTTGTTAAAATCACCAGCTACAATGAATGCAGCCTCCGGATAAATGGATTCAAGTTTGCAAAGAGTCAAATAAAGTTCGTTCAGAGCCATCGATGTGTCTGCTTGGGGGGATATATACGGCTGTGATTATAATCGAAGAGAATTCTCTTGGTAGATAATGCGGTCTACATTTGATTGTGAGGAATTCTAAATCAGGTGAACAGAAGGATTTGAGTTCCTGTATGTTTCTTTCATCACACCATGTCTCGTTAGCCATAAGGCATACGCCCCCGCCCCTCTTCTTACCAGAAAGATGTTTGTTTCTCTCGGCGCGATGCGTGGAGAAACCCGCTGGCTGCACCGCCTCCGATAGCGTCTCTCCAGTGAGCCATGTTTCCGTGAAGCAAAGAACGTTACAGTCTCTGATGTCCCTCTGGAATGCTACCCTTGCTCGGATTTCATCAACGTTGTTGTCAAGAGACTGGACATTGGCGAGAAGAATGCTAGGGAGTGGTGCACGATGTGCCCGTCTCCGGAGTCTGACCAGAAGACCGCCTCGTTTCCCTCTTTTTCGGAGTCGTTTTTTGGGTTGCTGCATGGGAACCATTCCGTTGTCCTGTTTGAAAGGCAGAACACAGGATCCGCGTCGCGAAAAACATATTCTTGGTCGTACTGATGGTGAGTTGACGCTGATCTTATATTCAGTAGTTCTTCTCGACTGTATGTAATGAAACCTAAGATGACCTTATCAGAGGCCTGGGAAGTAGGTCTCAGCGAGATTACATACCCCCATAGCTGGTATAATATCAAAGATAAGGATCGGGATTTTTATTAAAGTTTAAAAAGTGTTCTATAGAACCGTCGACAGGATCGTCTCCCAGTTGAATGAACGCCTATCACAGAACAGTATGGAAATATTCCTGATGTACAACCCTATACATAAACGGGTACAAATCTCAGGAGATGCTGCCTGGGGAATAAAGACCGGCGGTAATTTAGCATACATGTTGGGGATGGGTCCCAATAAATGGACGTATGTGAAAGATAAATTATTCCCATTCCCGCGGATATACATGCAGGATTTTACAACATATTTGTGTATACCGACATCATATCCTATCAAAGGGTCGGAGACAGCTGTGTGCCACTCCTGAGAACGGTTCATATAGACGGAAAGGATGGGGACATAGTCACTGTCACCTACGACAAGCCACACTACGTACCTGTAAGCAAGAAATATATTGAAAACATTCTTGTTGAGCTTAAAACGGATCAGAACGAAAACATTGAATTTACTTATGGTAAAACGATTGTAAAAATCCACTTTAGACCCACCAAAACCTCTCTACATATATAATATTAGTATTATATATTTTATATACATAATACATCTAAATTAAAATTATGGGACACCGACATCTCGACCCTAACCGGTATGTATGGTTCGGGGATAGGAGGTATATTCCGTAACCTCTTTAGGATAGTTTTACCGTTTATGAAGAGAGGCTTCAGCATAGCCAAACCTCATTTAAAATCAGCAGCAAAAAAATATAGTAAGTGAGGTTGTAGCCAATGCTATGACCAGAAGGGCGTCACCAGATTTCGAGAGTCAAGAAGGCTCAGGGTTGATGATGTTGTCTCGAAGACCGAAAAAGAGACCTCCGGATATAAGGCGCAGGCTTGCGCCTAAAAATGGAGGTTAACGGTTAAAAGAAACTCAGTTAGTCAAAGACGGGGTAAAGTGAGGAGGTCTGGACCAAAAACGGTAAAAAGAATACTCGGAAGTATTTTCTAAAAGAACAAGCACCATGGCTCTTTTACACCGCATGTCCTCTGAAGCTATAAAGACAGAGCTCGATCTTTTCATGGCCCCCTTAACCCAACATTCAGTAGAGAGGTCCAGTTATGTGGAGATAGCCCCACTCTCTGCCATTACAGACAACGGCCCCATAGAGTTTTTCATACCAGGCCACGGTGACAACTATCTGGACCTCAACAACACCTTGGTGCATTTGCATCTAAAAGTGACCAAAAGAGATGGTACTGATATTGCAAATGATGCCAAAGTAAGTCTCATTAATTACCCAGTGGCCACCATCTTCTCCCAAGTGGATGTGACTTTGGGGGAACGTCTAATCAGTCAAAGCAGTGCCACATACCCATACCGGGCCATCATGGAATGCTTACTCAACTACTCTGAAGACACTCTCAAGACCCAATTCAGCGCAGGGCTTTTTAGCAAGGATACTGCAGGAGGCTCTATGGAATCGACAGACCCATCCACCGGAGCAAATAAAGGACTGGAGGCACGGGCTCGCTACTGTGCAGAATCTCGAGAGTTTCATCTGCTAGGCCCTATACACTCTGACTTTTCTTTCAAGAACGTTTACTCTTAAATGCGGTTGATTTAAGACTAAAATTAACCAGGGCCAAGGATGAGTTTTGCCTAATGTCTGCAAAGGATGGGGACTTTAGCTTAAAAGTGTTGGGGGCCACGCTTTTTATTAAGAAAGTGTCAGTATCTCCGGCAGTTCGTCTGGGTCACTCACAGGCTTTGCTGAAAGGAAAAGCCCTTTACCCTCTCCAAAGAATTACCATGAAAACCTTTAGCATACCTGTGGGCAGCAGAATCTGCAGTCAAGAAAACCTATTTCTAGGCCCTTTACCGCGATACGTGGTTATAGGTTTGGTTGATCACGCCTCCAATACGGGCAGCTTAAATAAAAACCCATTTAATTTTCAACACTTCAATGCAGAGTATGTAGCTCTGTGTCAGGATGGACGTCAGGTCCCTGCTAAGGCTTTCCAACCACAATTTAATAACAACATATCTGTGCAAGAATTTTACAATCTATTCCTGGCTACCGGGAGGCATCTAAAAGATCTCTCTTTACCTATTGACAGAAATGATTTTGCAGAGGGTTACACAATGTATGCTTTCAATTTATCCCTGATGATGACACCTCAGGAAATCTTTCGGTGGTGTCCCAAGGTAACCTCAGGCTGGAAATGCGTTTCCGTACACCTTTAGCCTGTACCGTTAGCATCATTGTTTATGCCTGCTCTGATTCAATCTTGGAGGTGAATAGCCGAAGACAGGTTTTAGTAGATTATTATTAAGGATCGTTGAGCAAAGACATGAATACCCAAGAGTTGGAAGGGCTCATGAGCCGACTGATTGGAAAACAATTTTGCGGAGTGTTGGCTTGTGATGAATTACCTATGGAGAAATGGATGGTGCGGCCTGCCATGTTTATTGTCAATACCCATCCTAAACACATGCCGGGTGAACATTGGCTAGCTGTGACATTAGAAGAGGAAGGAGGAAGAAAAATCTCAACTTTTTTGATTCCTATGGCTTTCCCCGGTTTTTCACATTTCCCCAAATCTATTAAAGAATTTCTGACCAAAAACTGCTCAAAGATATACTACAGCATTAAACAGGTGCAAGATAACCTTTCCATTACATGCGGTCAACACTGTGTATTCTACCTATGCCAAAGAGCCCGGGAGTTTCTTTTGAAGATGTTATGTCTCTTTATAAGGATGATTTAAGAAGTAATGATAACGTTGTAGCTTGTTTTGTTAGAAAATATCAAAAGTGTTCAAATGTGTATCCTTTAAGAACGTGTAATCAAGGCGTATGCTCACGCAAAATGTTTCAAGAATGCCACAAATGTTAAATTGCTTATTTTTTCAAATAAATGTATTGAATTTCATAGTCATTTCATAGTCATCATAGTCATTCAAAAGTCATTCAAAAGTCTAACCACCCAGAGAGATCGGGATTAGGGAAAGGTCCGGAGGCGTTCAGGGGGTAAATGGGTTATCGCCATTCATTTCATAAGGATGTGAGGGTTTTGGGGCATCTTTAGGGGTGCTGTATCTCGTTGAAGGTTTGTGTTTTAAAGAGTGAAGCTATTGACAAATCTTATAGTTGGGTACACCCGAGAGGGGAATGTTGAGGATGGCCAGGGCCTTAAGAAACTGAAGCCACCCTGGAGGTCTTCTGTCATCAGCAACCTTGTGGGCAGATGTGGTACTTTTAAGCAAGTCAAGTATATGTGAACCCTTGACAACCGAACCCTGAAGGATAAACTCTTCTTTGTCGTTCCAAGTAGCTGCCCCATTTGAGTCTTTTATCTTGTTCATAATGTAGCTAACATTTTTCCTGTTACGTGCCGGAACATGGGTTAACAAGTCATGCATAACTTTATCTTCAACAGGCATTTGATCTTCAGACGGTAAGCTCGCAGGTACAGGCATTACAGGGGCGTGGCTCTCGCTAGGCTCATCATCTTTTAAAAGGTCCTGTAGGGAAATAGTTAAATGGCCTGTCTCTCTCTCCCCTTGTTTCACCAAGGACAAATACCTTTGCAAGAGGTTTGTGTATTTTTGGACCTTATCATAAGGGTTCAATCGTTTTCGATTCAAAATATCCTTCATGGCCGTATCCAAATCATTTTCCGCTGTTTTGATATTTTCGGGACCCTGCACTTGTTTTTTAAGTCTATCCAACTCTTGTTGTGGCACCAGATACATTTTATTGGCCATCACCCTATGTGTTCAACCACCACGTCGGGCTGCAATAAGGCTGATGATGAAGGGCACGGCTATACTTAGTAAAGGTAGAATAAAACCGCCAGACTGTTGTATGCTATGTCGTTTCTTTTGAAGACTGACCCTTTTATTGGCAAAGAGCTTGATTGCGGTCTTTTGTCTCTTTAATTTTTTCAATTGGGTCAGGGTGAGTGGAATGCGCCCTTTGAGAATATTCAAAGCAATCTCACATAGGGATAATATGAGATCTGAAGAACAGTGACCCAAGATGGCCTTCCGTTCATTAGATGTAGCCCCATCTAGGCTTCTCAAGAGGGGCAAGTTTCTTTTTAAACGCAGAGACATAGAGGTTACTTTTTAGGAATGTACGCAGCCGGCCACTCCCACGGGAACAGACCGGGTCGTAGCCTCAGGTGTTCTGGAGTATCTGCTTTTAAATCCACGATTAAATAAGAAAATGGCGCTTTGGTTGCGTCCTCATAGCTCTCCATAAAGTAGGATTTCCTTCCCGGGTACATCTGCTGAGCTAGAGTGTTAATTTGTAGTTTGTCTCTAGGATTTTTTAACAAAACCATGTAAATTGGCGTTCAAACTGATGGTGCGGCTATTTTTACCTTGGTGAAACACATTCTGCACCAAGTAAAGCACGGACAGGTTTCTATGATGAGTATATTGGGTAAACGCTCGGACAATTTCGGGATGTTCGCTACCTGCAAATAGCATATCGTCCAAAACCAGCAGATTGTTTTTATGAGGAGGTAAAAGTTCATCATCAGACAGGGAATCAGGTATTCCTTCAACAAACTTGATTTTTATTGTCTTCAACAATTCATCATACAGAGGTTGATAACAAGAATAACACCACACAACATTATCAGGCTTTTGAGATAACACATGTTCAGAATTCTCTAAAATACTTTTTACAAAACAAGTTTTACCACTATTCAAGGCCCTGCGATTAAGGCCGAAAATGGTAGTTGCAACCGGGGGTCAAAAACTTCTACAGCAGTCATTATATCTTAAGCTTTAAGACACCCTGTAGCTTGTAGCATAAGTCAGTAGCCAAAGGGACAATGTGGTCAGGCAAAAGCAGTCTCTTGTCATAGACAACCCTGAATCTTTTAGTAAGTGGTGCCTTCCTCAGATGGAAGCCCTTTTTATCCCTAACAATCTTTTTGTAGGAGCTCCAAAATCTCCAAGTAACTATTCCTGTCATTTAGGAACCCCTCGACCAAGCGTGTGATTGATTCCAAGTTTACACGCTGGGCATTTTCATAGTTTTGAGTCACGCCTTTGGCTTTCAACACCACGTGATTCTTTTGAGTCCTAAAAGCATAGCTTTTGGGACCACAGGAGGACCATTCTGTGATATGGTCACCCTCTGCGAGTTCACTCGTTAAGCCACCCAGATAGTTGCTGAGTTTTTAACTTATATTGGCCTTTGGCCTGAAATACCCAAATAACTAGGGTTTAATAACCCCGGGCGGTCGGCCGACGTGATGTACAGCACTGTGATGCCTGATCAGTTCAGGACAGAAGAGAAGGTCAACATATGGCTACAAGCATCTCGGCTCGTAGACAACATTATTGCTGTTACTCATGAAGTGTCACTGCCTTAGCAAATGTGCATCTGTTTTAGAAAACAATTGTATTTCCAGTCTAATGTTCTGTCTTGGAACAAGCAATAGGTAAATGTACACTATAACAATAAAACAATACATTTTTAATATGTGTGTCTATCAGCAGGATCCATTTCCTGAAGCTGATGATGATGTCACATACAGCACTGTCAGCCTCCAGCACAAGACCCAACTAAAAGGACAGACCAAGGTAAAGCTGTTCTACTGATTCTCCACAGCTAGTATTATGTTATCAGAAACAACAGTAGGTGATTGTTTCCTCAGTGTTAATATAGTCATGGTTACATCACCATTATAGCTGTAGGCCTAATATATCACCTTTATGTTACATATCACAATTATAACTGTCTACACTTTTAATTTCACAGAGAAGTGTGTTTTATAGTGTATCTCCATCATGACAGAACTGTCCCTGTTCACCTCTCTACCTGTTCCTACTCTGTAGTCAGCAGAACCAGATGATAATGTGGTCTACAGCTCACTAGCTCTACAGGTGACCACACAGGTCAGTGTTGGTGTCTCCTCTGTCTGTTGTACCAGATGATGCTGATCTCTCAACAAAGATACAGACAACACCACATTACTATGTGTACTAAACATCACTCTTTAACCACACAAATCTTTCTTAGTCTTTTTATTTTACTGCATGTAAAATGTTATAATCACATTGTGACCAGCTGAACTATTGTTATCAGTGTGTATCCATAACATTACAGTGTGGACTGTGCCTGGGTTTAGGGTGACGTTGCCCCTAGATAAGGATCTTGGGTCAGATTTTTTTAAATCCCCACCAAAGGTTAAGGTTAGGATAGGAGGAGGGAAGCTGATCCTTGATCTGTATCTAGTGGAAACGTCACAATGGAGATTGCTGGAGAGGAAGTGAAACATTCAGTCACAGAGGGCAGCAGCAGCACAGTAGTGACTGACTGGGAAGACCTTCCTTTTACTGGAAGGACAGAACACTCCCCTCTCCTGTGTCACAACATCTATCTGCCTCCAATATGATTCTGTCATACCTCTTAACCCATCCCAGGAAGACAACTCTATCCTTTAGTGTAATAAAATACTGAAGGCAGTCTGCTGTGTTTGTTCTGATTATCATCACATTTCTGTTGTTAGTTGTGTTCCACCACCTTTCCCCTTGTCTCTTATTTCTTACATCATGATCTCATTGATCTAGTTTAATGTCCTATGCCTGTAACTAATCATGATCAAACGTGTATTAAGATCTTAGTATAGACAGCTACTATTTATAATAACTACTGTACTGCAATAATAAAATGTACTATATACACTGCTCAAAAAAATAAAGGGAACACTAAAATAACCCATCCTAGATCTGAATGAATGAAATATTCTTATTAAATACTTTTTTCCTCTACATAGTTGAATGTGCTGACAACAAAATCACACAAAATGTATCAATGGAAATCGAATTTATCAACCCATGGAGGTCAGGATTTGGAGTCACACTCAAACTTAAAGTGGAAAACCACACTACAGGCTGATCCAACTTTGATGTCATGTCCTTAAAACAAGTCAAAATTAGGCTCAGTAGTGTGTGTGGCCTCCACGTGCCTGTATGACCACCCTACAACGCCTGGGCATGCTCCTGATGAGGTGGCGGATGGTCTCCTGAGGGATCTCCTCCCAGACCTGGACTAAAGCATCCGCCAACTCCTGGACAGTCTGTGGTGCAACGTGGCGTTGGTGGATGGAGTGAGACATGATGTCCCAGATGTGCTCAATTGGATTCAGGTCTGGGGAACGGGCGGCCAGTCCATAGCATCAATGCCTTCCTCTTGCAGGAACTTCTGACACACTCCAGCCACATGAGGTCTAGCATTGTCTTGCATTAGGAGGAACCCAGGGCCAACCGCACCAGCATATGGTCTCACAAGGGGTCTGAGGATCTCATCTCGGTACCTAATGGCAGTCAGGCTACCTCTGGCGAGCACATGGAGGGCTGTGCGGCCCCCAAAGAAATGCCACCCCACACCATGACTGACCCACCGCCAAACCGGTCATGCTGGAGGATGTTGCAGGCAGCAGAACGTTCTCCACGGCGTCTCCAGACTGTCACGTCGGTCACATGTGCTCAGTGTGAACCTGCTTACATCTGTGAAGAGCACAGGGTGCCAGTGGGCGAATTTGCCAATCTTGGTGTTCTCTGGCAAATTAAAAACATCCTGCACGGTGTTGGGCTGTAAGCACAACCCCACCTGTGGACGTCGGGCCCTCATACCACCCTCATGGAGTCTGTTTCTGACCGTTTGAGCAGACACATGCACATTTGTGGCCTGCTGGAGGTCATTTTGCAGGGCTCTAGCAGTGCTCCTCCTGATCCTCCTTGCACAAAGGTGGAGGTAGCGGTCCTGCTGCTGGGTTGTTGCCCTCCTACGGCCTCCTCCATGTATCCTGATGTACTGGTCTGTCTCCTGGTAGCGCCTCCATGCTCTGGACACTACGCTGACAGACACAGTAAACCTTCTTGCCACAGCTCGCATTGATGTACCATCCTGGATGAGCTGCACTACCTGAGCCACTTGTGTGGGTTGTAGACTCCGACTCATGCTACCACTAGAGTGAAAGCACCACCAGCATTCAAAAGTGACCAAAACATCAGCCAGGAAGCATAGGAACTGAGAAGTGGTCTGTGGTCACCACCTGCAGAAACACTCCTTTATTGGGGGTGTCTTGCTAATTGCCTATAATATCCACCTGTTGTCTATTCCATTTGCACAACAGCATGTGAAATGTATTGTCAATCAGTGTTGCTTCCTAAGTGGACAGTTTGATTTCACAGAAGTGTGATTGACTTGGAGTTACATTGTGTTGTTTAAGTGTTCCCTTCA